>NC_084556.2:53160000-53197500 GCF_033978685.3 Nerophis lumbriciformis | reverse complement strand
GGTCGGACGTGCCCTAAACACCTTCCTAGGGAGGCGTTCGGGTGGCATCCTGACCAGATACCCGAACCACCTCATCTGGCTCCTCTCGATGTGGAGGAGCAGCGGCTTTACTTTGAGCTCCCCCCGGATGGCAAAGCTTCTCACCCTATCTCTAAGGGAGAGCCCCGCCACCCGGCGGAGGAAACTCATTTCGGCCGCTTGTACCCGTGATCTTGTCCTTTCGGTCATGACCCAAAGCTCATGACCATAGGTGAGGATGGGAACGTAGATCGACCGGTAAATCGAGAGCTTTGCCTTCCGGCTCAGCTCCTTCTTCACCACAACGGATCGATACAGCGTCCGCATTACTGATGACGCCGCACAGATCCGCCTGTCGATCTCACGATCCACTCTTCCCCCACTCGTGAACAAGACTCCGAGGTACTTGAACTCCTCCACTTGGGGCAAGATCTCCTCCCCAACCCGGAGATGGCACTCCACCCTTTTCCGGGAGAGAACCATGGACTCGGACTTGGAGGTGCTGATTCCCATCCCAGTCGCTTCACACTCGGCTGCGAACCGATCCAGTGAGAGCTGAAGATCTTGGCCGGAGGAAGCCATCAGGACCACATCATCTGCAAATAGCAGAGACCTAATCCTGCAGCCACCAAACCAGATACCCTCAACGCCCTGACTGCGCCTAGAAATTCTGTCCATAAAGGTTATGAACAGAATCGGTGACAAAGGGCAGCCTTGGCGGAGTCCAACCCTCACTGGAAACGTGTCCGACTTACTGCCGGCAATGCGGACCAAGCTCTGACACTGATTATACAGGGAGCGAACCGCCACAATAAGACAGTCCGTTACCCCATACTCTCTGAGCACTCCCCACAGGATTTCCCGGGGTACACGGTCGAATGCCTTCTCCAAGTCCACAAAGCACATGTAGACTGGTTGGGCAAACTCCCATGCACCCTCAAGGACCCTGCCGAGAGTATAGAGCTGGTCCACAGTTCCACGACCAGGACGAAAACCACACTGTTCCTCCTGAATCCGAGGTTCAACTATCCGGCGTAGCCTCCTCTCCAGTACACCTGAATAGACCTTACCGGGAAGGCTGAGGAGTGTGATCCCACGATAGTTGGAACACACCCTCCGGTTCCCCTTCTTAAAGAGAGGAACCACCACCCCGGTCTGCCAATCCAGAGGTACCGCCCCCGATGTCCACGCGATGTTGCAGAGTCTTGTCAACCAAGACAGCCCCACAAAATCCAGAGCTTTAAGGAACTCCGGGCGGATCTCATCCACCCCCGGGGCCTTGCCACCGAGGAGCTTTTTAACTACCTCGGCAACCTCAGCCCCAGAAATAGGAGAGCCCACCACAGATTATAATTATTATAATTATAATTATTATAAAAAAATATAATAATTGTATTCATCTGTGAGTTATCGCTAGCGCAAGTCAACGTTCTTCGTTGTTTTTAATCAAATATCTCCACGTTTCGTTTACACTTCTCGTGTCTCACTCACTCCGTCTCTCTCTCTCTCTCTCTCTCTCTCTCTCTCTCTCTCAGAGAGAGAGACGGAGTGAGAGCGAGAGAATGCCACTCTGATTGGCTAATTCCGGGGTATGGGTTGTCATCTCTATCACGACACGCTGATAGGCTGTTACCACCTGGGTCATACACATGTGCAGTGCACAGTGCATGGAACCTTTCGCTGCAGGCACACAGTTGTCTCGTATCGCTACTTCGCTAACTGTTCACTCGTCAGTCACTGAATGTGAATCAAATCACAATGGCATGCTCCAAGTTGGCTCAGGCTGGTAAAAGAAAGGTGGACAGGGAAAACCGACGTTTCAAGGAAGAATGGACAGAGCAATATGTTTCATCCTACCTAATGCAAGTACCAGACCAATGTGTCTAATATGCAACAGTACTGTTGCTCTGGTGAAAAGTGAAAATCTGAAACGTCACTATCTGAAAGAGCACCGCGAATTTGAAGAGACATTTCCTCATGATTCAGAGCTAAGAAAAAAAAAGAAATCACGAGGCTGAAAAAGTCATATGAAACATCAAGCAAGATTTTTGTTAAATCTATGACACAACAACAAATAGCAACAGAGCAGTAACGTGCGGTGAGGTTGATGGCTGGTGAGGCACTGACTTCATCACTGTCAGATTTACAAACATATGAACCCTAAAGAGTATCTTATTCACCATTTGATTGGCAGCAGTTAACGGGTTATGTTTAAAAGCTCATACCAGCATTCTTCCCTGCTTGGCACTCAGCATCAAGGCTTGGAATTGGGGGTTAAATCACCAAAAATGATTCCCGGGCGCAGCGCCACTGCTGCCCACTGCTCCCCTCACCTCCCAGGGGGTGATCAAGGGATGGGTCAAATGCAGAGGACACATTTTTTCAAAGTTCTTATTTATTTTTGTTTCAAAGAAAATATTTCATGTATTTTATTGGATATTTATTTTATTTTTGTTAATTTTAAGAAAATGTTAAACTACCTACCTCCTGCTACTATATAAGCTTGACCGATAATAAACGGACCCAGCCTGTTTAAAAAAAACCATTTGTGGACCTTCAAGATTTGTACTTGAGGACCCCTGGTGTACATATTTCACGTAGCCTAGCCTAAGCTAAGCTAACTAATCTTAACTTGATTATAACTATTAGTTACTCCAGGCTACATTTAGTGTTAAGCAAACTATAAATAATAAAACATGTGTCCTTTATCATAGCTAGACGTATGACAAAAAAAACCGCATGAAAATCAGTGGTATTCAGTGAGGTAAGATGAATTAAAAGCGCTGACAGTTCATTGCTCCTGCCAAATGAATTGCACTGACTGGAGCGGATCACCACTCCAAGATGGCGGCCCCGCGTCTCGTCAGCGCCAGTAGGCAGTAGCGGTCAATGCTGCGTCAACTTATAACAGAAACGACCTTACGTCTGGCGGGTCCGGGGGTGCAGTGTGCGTGTTTTCCAGCAGAGGGCGCCCTCGGCCCGAACAGGGGCGGATGTTTTGTTAGGACAACTTCCCAGTGGAATAAAAAAAACGAAAATAAAGTCCGACGAAAACATCATTTCGGATCGGATTAGACTTTTACTCAACGACGCTCACGTCTCTGCGTGTTCACTCCACGCATTCTCGGGTGTTTTTGCGCGCGCAAAAACAAAACAAAACATTGGAGCGGGGTTTTCCGCGTAAATCACGTCAATTGTGTGGCAAAAAGTTCGGCGTGCGGCTTTAAAGGCTGCGGCCCCGCCCATGCGCGCTATCACATGAACGTGCGAGTGGACGCGCACACGCAAAAGTTTGCGGCTGAGATTTTGTCCCGACGACGTCCGTCCCGAGTGGATTCTTTTTTTTCCCTTCTCCGTCGGACGCGAGTTCGGATTCCTCGGTGGCGTGGAGAGAGGAAGACGGCGGGCAGACAAGTCTGCGTGGAGGTACGCAGGGGACGCGTGTTGCTCTTTTCTCCTCCGCCCACGCATTGCCACGCCACTTTCCTCGCTACAATCGGACACTACTCTTTTTTTTTTTTGGTGGGCTTTCTTTAACTTTTTAAAGAAGTTGGGAGTGGAAGCTGGGGCGGGTTAGACGGGAGGGGAGGGGAGGGGGGGAGTGTAAACAATCCGATCACGTAACGTCACGTATTGTCACGCGGCGTCCGTCCACGCACGCCTGACCCCCGTCTCGTCTCTTGTCTCCAGTTGCAATTTCAAGTCGGCCGAAGCGAAGGTTGTTAACCGCGGGGGCCCACATGGACGCCCGCCGCGGCGCTCCCCCGGCCGGCCAGCAGGTGGTGCATGTGCGCGGGGACTCCCAGACGGAGCTGGAGGCCCTCTTCAGCGCCGTCATGAACCCCAGCAAGGCCGCCCAGCAGCCCGCCTCCCTGCCCATGAGGATGCGGAAGCTGCCGGACTCCTTCTTCCGCCAGCCGGACCCCCGGACGCACTCCAGACAAGTAAGTGTACCCCGCCTAGACCGCCCGAATGCAGCTGAGATAGGCTCCAGCACACCCGCGACCCCGAACGGGACAAGCGGTAGGAAATGGATGGATGGGCCCCATTTTGCTCTTTAATATGACCTCTTTATTATTATTATTATGATTAGACTCCTTAGGAGCCTCTCCATAGTGACGCCTCTGTTTCCAACTTAAATGAAGGGTCCTTGAATGCATCACAATTATGAGCTATGGCCCAAATGCAGCTGAGATAGGCTCCAGCGACCCCGAACGGGACAAGCGGTAGAAAATAGATGGATGGGCCCCATTTTGCTCTTTAATATGACCTCTTTATTATTATTATTATTATTGTTATTGTTGTTATTATTATGATGATTCGACTCCTTAGGAGACTCTCCATAGTGACGCCTCTGTTTCCAACTTAAATGAAGGGTCCTTGAATGCATCACAATTATGTGCTATGGCCCGAATGCAGCTGAGATAGGCTCCAGCACCCCCGCGACCCCGAACGGGACAAGCGGTAAAAAATTGATGGATGGGCCCCATTTTGCTCTTCAATATGACCTCTTTATTATTATTATTATTATTATGATTAGACTCCTTAGGAGCCTCTCCATAGTGATGCCTCTGTTTCCAACTTAAATGAAGGGTCCTTGAATGCATCACAATTATGTGTTATGGTCCGAATGCAGCTGAGATAGGCTCCAGCACACCCGCGACCCCGAACGGGACAAGCGGTAGAAAAAGAAGGGATGGGCCCCATTTTGCTCTTTAATATGACCTCTTTATTATTATTATTATTATTATTGTTATTATTGTTATGATGATGATTAGACTCCTTAGGAGCCTCTCCATAGTGACGCCTCTGTTTCCAACTTAAATGAAGGGTCCTTGAATGCATCACAATTATGAAAAATGAAACACCTCGCCCCCGCGACCCCGAACGGGACAAGCGGTAGGAAATGGATGGATAGGGCCACATTTTGCTCTTTAATATGACCTCTTTATTATTATTATTATTATTATTATTATTATTATTATTATTATGATGATTAGACTCCTTAGGAGCCTCTCCATAGTGACGCCTCTGTTTCCAACTTAAATGAAGGGTCCTTGAATGCATCACAATTATGAGCTATGGCCCAAATGCAGCTGAGATAGGCTCCAGCACACCCGCGACCCTGAACGGGACAAGCGGTAGAAAAAGAAGGGATGGGCCCCATTTTGCTCTTTAATATGACCTCTTTATTATTATTATTATTATTATTATTATTATTATTATTATTATTATTATTATTATGATTAGACTCCTTAGGAGCCTCTCCATAGTGATGCCTCTGTTTCCAACTTAAATGAAGGGTCCTTGAATGCATCACAATTATGTGCTTTGGCCCAAATGCAGCTGAGATAGGCTCCAGTGACCCCGAACGGGACAAGCGGTAGAAAATAGATGGATGGGCCTCATTTTGCTCTTTAATATGACCTCTTTATTATTATTATTATTATTATTGTTATTATTATTATTGTTTTGATGATGATTAGACTCCTTAGGAGCCTCTCCATAGTGACGGCTCTGTTTCCAACTTAAATGAAGGGTCCTTGAATGCATCACAATTATGTGCTATGAGATGCAAAAATGAAACCCCCTCCCCCCTTTCCCTCCTGCGACCCTGAACGGGACAAGCGGTAGAAAATGGATGGATGGGCCCCATTTTGCTCTCTAATATGACCTCTTTATTATTATTATTATTATTGTTATTATTGTGATGATGATGATTTGACTCCTTAGGAGTCTCTCCTCTGTTTCCAACTTAAATGAAGGGTCCTTGAAAGCATCACAATTATGTGCTATGAGATGCTAAAATTAATCCTACATATACTCTTATTAGACTCCTTAGGAGCCTTTCCATAATGACGCTTCTGTTTCCAACTTAAATGAAGGGTCCTTGAAGGCATCACAATTGTGCTATGAGCTGAGAAAGGCTCCAGCACCCCCGCGACCCCGAACTGGACAAGCGGTAGGAAATGGATGGATGGGCCCCATTTTGCTCTTTAATATGACCTCTTTATTATTATTATTATTATGATGATGATTAGACTCCTTAGGAGCCTCTCCATAGTGACGCCTCTGTTTCCAACTTAAATGAAGGGTCCTTGAATGCCTCACAATTATGTGCTATGAGATGCAAAAATGAAAGCCCCCCGCCGCGACCCCGAACGGGACAAGCGGTAGGAAATGGATGGATGGGCCCTATTTTGCTCTTTAATATGACCTCTTTATTATTATTATTATGATTATTATTATTATTATTATTATGATGATTATGATGATTAGACTCCTTAGGAGCCTCTCCATAGTGACACCTCTGTTTCCAACTTAAATGAAGGGTCCTTGAATGCATCACAATTATGTGCTATGAGATGCAAAAATGAAAGCCCCCCGCCGCGACCCCGAACGGGACAAGCGGTAGGAAATGGATGGATGGGCCCCATTTTGCTCTTTAATATGACCTCTTTATCATTATTATTATTATTATTATTATTATTATTTTTATTATTATTATTATGATGATGATTAGACTCCTTAAGGCCTCTCCATAGTGATGCCTCTGTTTCCAACTTAAATGAAGGGTCCTTGAATGCATCGCAATTATGTGCTATGAGATGCAAAAATGAAAACCACACCCCCCATTCCCCCGCCGCGACCCCTAACGGGACAAGCGGTAGGAAATGGATGGATGGGCCCCATTTTGCTCTTTATTATGACCTCTTTATTATTATTATTATTATTATTATTATTATTATTATTATTATTATTAATAATAATATTATGATGATGATTAGACTCCTGAGGAGCCTCTCCATAGTGACACCTCTGTTTCCAACTTAAATGAAGGGTCCTTGAATGCCTCACAATTATGTGCTATGAGATGCAAAAATGAAGCGACCCCGAACGGGACAAGCGGTAGGAAATGGATGGATGGGTCCTATTTTGCTCTTTAATATGACTTCTTTATTATTATTATTATTATGATTATTATTATTATTATTAATAAAATTATGATGATGATGATTAGACTCCTGAGGAGCCTCTCCATAGTGACACCTCTGTTTCCAACTTAAATGAAGGGTCCTTGAATGCATCACAGTTATGTGCTATGAGATGCAAAAATGAAAGCCCCCCGCCGCGACCCCGAACGGGACAAGCGGTAGGAAATGGATGGATGGGCCCTATTTTGCTCTTTAATATGACCTCTTTATTATTATTATTATTATTATTATTATTATTATTATTATGATGATGATTAGACTCCTTAAGGCCTCTCCATAGTGATGCCTCCGTTTCCAACTTAAATGAAGGGTCCTTGAATGCATCACAATTATGTGCTATGAGATGCAAAAATGAAGCGACCCCGAACGGGACAAGCGGTAGGAAATGGATGGATGGGCCACATTTTGCTCTTTATTATGACCTCTTTATTATTATTACTATTATTATTATTAATATTATTATGATGATGATGATTAGACTCCTTAGGAGCCTCTCCATAGTGACGCCTCTGTTTCCAACTTAAATGAAGGGTCCTTGAATGCCTCACAATTATGTGCTATGAGATGCAAAAATGAAGCGACCCCGAACGGGACAAGCGGTAGGAAATGGATGGATGGGTCCTATTTTGCTCTTTAATATGACCTCTTTATTATTATTATTATTATGATGATGATTAGACTCCTTAGGGCCTCTCCATAGTGATGCCTCTGTTTCCAACTTAAATGAAGGGTCCTTGAATGCATCACAATTATGTGCTATGAGATGCAAAAATGAAAACCACACCCCCCATTCCCCCGTTGCGACCCCTAACGGGACAAGCAGTAGAAAATGGATGGATGGGCCCCATTTCGCTCTTTATTATGACCTCTTTATTATTATTATTATTATTATTATTATTATTATTATGATGATGATTAGACTCCTTAAGGCCTCTCCATAGTGATGCCTCCGTTTCCAACTTAAATGAAGGGTCCTTGAATGCATCACAATTATGTGCTATGAGATGCAAAAATGAAAACCACACCCCCCATTCCCCCGCCGCGACCCCTAACGGGACAAGCGGTAGGAAATGGATGGATGGGCCCCATTTTGCTCTTTAATATGACCTCTTTATTATTATTATTATTATTATTATTATTATTATTATTATGATGATGATTAGACTCCTTAGGGCCTCTCCATAGTGATGCCTCCGTTTCCAACTTAAATGAAGGGTCCTTAAATGCATCACAATTATGTGCTATGAGATGCAAAAATGAAAACCACACCCCCCATTCCCCCGCCGCGACCCCGAATGGGACAAGCGGTAGGAAATGGATGGATGGGCCCCATTTTGCTCTTTATTATGACCTCTTTATTATTATTACTATTATTATTATGATGATGATGATTAGACTCCTTAGGAGCCTCTCCATAGTGACGCCTCTGTTTCCAACTTAAATGAAGGGTCCTTGAATGCCTCACAATTATGTGCTATGAGATGCAAAAATGAAGCGACCCCGAACGGGACAAGCGGTAGGAAATGGATGGATGGGTCCTATTTTGCTCTTTAATATGACCTCTTTATTATTATTATTATTATGATGATGATTAGACTCCTTAGGGCCTCTCCATAGTGATGCCTCTGTTTCCAACTTAAATGAAGGGTCCTTGAATGCATCACAATTATGTGCTATGAGATGCAAAAATGAAAACCACACCCCCCATTCCCCCGTTGCGACCCCTAACGGGACAAGCGGTAGAAAATGGATGGATGGGCCCCATTTCGCTCTTTATTATGACCTCTTTATTATTATTATTATTATTATTATTATTATTATTATTATGATGATTAGACTCCTTAAGGCCTCTCCATAGTGATGCCTCCGTTTCCAACTTAAATGAAGGGTCCTTGAATGCATCACAATTATGTGCTATGAGATGCAAAAATGAAAACCACACCCCCCATTCCCCCCCCGCGACCCCTAACGGGACAAGCAGTAGAAAATGGATGGATGGGCCCCATTTTGCTCTTTATTATGACCTCTTTATTATTATTATTATTATTATTATTATTAATAATAATATTATGATGATGATGATTAGACTCCTGAGGAGCCTCTCCATAGTGACACCTCTGTTTCCAACTTAAATGAAGGGTCCTTGAATGCCTCACAATTATGTGCTATGAGATGCAAAAATGAAGCGACCCCGAACGGGACAAGCGGTAGGAAATGGATGGATGGGTCCTATTTTGCTCTTTAATATGACCTCTTTATTATTATTATTATTATGATTATTATTATTATTATTAATAAAATTACGATGATGATGATTAGACTCCTGAGGAGCCTCTCCATAGTGACACCTCTGTTTCCAACTTAAATGAAGGGTCCTTGAATGCATCACAGTTATGTGCTATGAGATGCAAAAATGAAAGCCCCCCGCCGCGACCCCGAACGGGACAAGCGGTAGGAAATGGATGGATGGGCCCTATTTTGCTCTTTAATATGACCTCTTTATCATTATTATTATTATTATTATTATTATTATAATTATTATTATGATGATGATAATTAGACTCCTTAGGAGCCTCTCCATAGTGACACCTCTGTTTCTAACTTAAATGAAGGGTCCTTGAATGCATCACAATTATGTGCTATGTGTTCGCGACCCCGAACGGGACAAGCGGTAGAAAATGGATGGATGGGCCCCATTTTGCTCTTTAATATGACCTCTTTATTATTATTATTATGATGATGATTAGACTCCTTAGGAGCCTCTCCATAGTGACGCCTCTGTTTCCAACTTAAATGAAGGGTCCTTGAATGCATCACAATTATGTGCTATGTGTTCGCGACCCCGAACGGGACAAGCGGTAGAAAATGGATGGATGGGCCCCATTTTGCTCTTTAATATGACCTCTTTATTATTATTATTATGATGATGATTAGACTCCTTAGGAGCCTCTCCATAGTGACGCCTCTGTTTCCAACTTAAATGAAGGGTCCTTGAATATTAGATCAATGTGTAATTAACGTGTTATTATTCATAACAGCGCCCCCCCCCCCCCCCCCCCATAAATATTTCAAAATCTACCCAAACTTGTCCCAAACGTTTGTGCTGCAATCTTTTTGTCTATTAGAGTTTTTATGTTAACATTTTATAGTTATTAAGTTATTAACCTTTGAAATTGTTTATGTTATTAACGTGTAATTAACATGTTTGTTTTTGTTTTTTTTATAACCAGCTTACCCCCCCCCCCAACCATGGCAAACTCTCCCTAAACGTGTCCCATTTGTTTGTATTGTAAACATTTTTTGGTCCTATTATGAAAGTTTTTGTGTTATTAATGTTATTAACGTGTAATTAAGGCGTTATTGTCGATAACTTCCTGTCTCCATTCTTCTTCTGCACAGAAAAAAGTGTCATGTTTTTAGGCTCCTCAGGAGCGCGCCCATAAAAGGGCGTGACGGATAGGGAGTTATCAACTGGCTTCCTCTTGACCTTTGACCCTTGATTCACCGCACCTTTTTGTGCAACTCTTGCGTTTGATTCCCGTCAGGCCAGCTCGGACGGAGGAGCGTGCGCCTCCCTCACGCCTCACCACGTCCGCGCCCATTCCTCGCCGGCCTCGCTGCCCGTCAACATGCCCGACGCGGCGGCGGCGGTGGTGGCGGCGGCGGCGGCCCCGCCCATCATACCCGACGACATGCCCCTCCCCCACGGCTGGGAGATGGCCAAGACGCCGACTGGCCAGCGCTACTTCCTCAAGTAAGAACTGATCTCCTCCCTCTGGGATCCACTCATGGATCGTTAAATAACTGGGGCTGGTAACCGTATCAGATCTTTTTCCAATATCATTAAATGTGTGATGTGATATGTGCGATACAAGCAGTCCTGCAGCGGGATTTCATGTGTGATACAAGCAGTCCGGCAGCATGTTTACTTGTGTGTGATATCATGTGCGATACAAGCAGTCCTGCAGCGTGTTTTCTTGTGTGTGATATCATGTCTGATACAAGCAGTTCTGCAGCTTGTTTACTTGTGTGCGATATAAGCGGTCCTGCAGCATGTTTACGTGTGTAACATCATGTGTGATACAAGCAGTCCTGCAGCGTGTTTACTTGTGTGTGTGTGATATCATGTCTGATACAAGCAGTTCTGCAGCGTGTTTACTTGTGTGCGATACAAGCGGTCCTGCAGCATGTTTACGTGTGTAATATCATGTGTGATACAAGCAGTCCCGCAGCGTGTTTACTTGTGTGTGTGTGATATCATGTCTGATACAAGCAGTTCTGCAGCGTGTTTACTTGTGTGCGATACAAGCGGTCCTGCAGCATGTTTACGTGTGTAATATCATGTGTGATACAAGCAGTCCTGCAGCGTGTTTACTTGTGTGTGTGTGTGATATCATGTCTGATACAAGCACTCCTGCAGCATGTTTACTTGTGTGTGTGATATCATGTGCGATACAAGCAGTCCTGCAGCGTGTTCTCTTGTGTTATATCATGTCTAATACAAGCAGTCCTGCAGCATGATATCATGTGTGATACAAGCACCCCTGTAGCATGTTTACTTGTGTGTGTGATATCATGTGCGATACAAGCAGTCCTGCAGCGTGTTTTCTTGTGTGTGATATCATGTCTGATACAAGCAGTTCTGCAGCGTGTTTACTTGTGTGTGATATCATGTGCGATACAAGCAGTCCTGCAGCGTGTTCTCTTGTGTTATATCATGTCTAATACAAGCAGTCCTGCAGCATGATATCATGTGTGATACAAGCACCCCTGTAGCATGTTTACTTGTGTGTGATATCATGTGCGATACAAGCAGTCCTGCAGCGTGTTTTCTTGTGTGTCATATCATGTCTGATACAAGCAGTTCTGCAGCGTGTTTACTTGTGTGCGATACAAGCGGTCCTGCAGCATGTTTACGTGTGTAATATCATGTGTGATACAAGCAGTCCTGCAGCGTGTTTACTTGTGTGTGTGTGTGTGATATCATGTCTGATACAAGCACTCCTGCAGCATGTTTACTTGTGTGTGTGATATCATGTGCGATACAAGCAGTCCTGCAGCGTGTTCTCTTGTGTTATATCATGTCTAATACAAGCAGTCCTGCAGCATGATATCATGTGTGATACAAGCACCCCTGTAGCATGTTTACTTGTGTGTGTGATATCATGTGCGATACAAGCAGTCCTGCAGCGTGTTTTCTTGTGTGTGATATCATGTCTGATACAAGCAGTTCTGCAGCGTGTTTACTTGTGTGTGATATCATGTGCGATACAAGCAGTCCTGCAGCGTGTTCTCTTGTGTTATATCATGTCTAATACAAGCAGTCCTGCAGCATGATATCATGTGTGATACAAGCACCCCTGTAGCATGTTTACTTGTGTGTGATATCATGTGCAATACAAGCAGTCCTGCAGCGTGTTTTCTTGTGTGTGATATCATGTCTGATACAAGCAGTTCTGCAGCGTGTTTACTTGTGTGTGATATCATGTGCGATACAAGCAGTCCTGCAGCGTGTTCTCTTGTGTTATATCATGTCTAATACAAGCAGTCCTGCAGCATGATATCATGTGTGATACAAGCACCCCTGTAGCATGTTTACTTGTGTGTGATATCATGTGCGATACAAGCAGTCCTGCAGCGTGTTTTCTTGTGTGTCATATCATGTCTGATACAAGCAGTTCTGCAGCGTGTTTACTTGTGTGCGATATAAGCGGTCTTGCAGCATGTTTACGTGTGTAATATCATCTGTGATACAAGCAGTCCTGCAGCGTGTTTACTTGTGTGTGTGATATCATGTCTGATACAAGCAGTTCTGCAGCGTGTTTACTTGTGTGTGATATCATGTGTGATACAAGCAGTTCTGCAGCGTGTTTACTTGTGTGTGATATCATGTGCGATACAAGCAGTACTGCAGCGTGTTTTCTTGTGTGTGATATCATGTCTGATACAAGCAGTTCTGCAGCTTGTTTACTTGTGTGTGATACAAGCAGTCCTGTAGCATGTTTACTTGTGTGTGATATCATGTGTGATACAAGCAGTCCTGCAGCGTGTTTACTTGTGTGCGATATCATGTCTGATACAAGCAGTTCTGCAGCGAGTTTACTTGTGTACGATACAAGCGGTCTTGCAGCATGTTTACGTGTGTAATATCATGTGTGATACAAGCAGTCCTGCAGCGTGTTTTTGTGTGTGTGATACAAGCCCTCCTGCAGCTTGTTTACTTGTGTGTGATATCATGTGCGATACAAGCAGTCCTGCAGCGAGTTTACTTGTGTGTGATATCATGTGCGATACAAGCAGTCCTGCAGCGTGTTTACTTGTGTGTGATATCATGTGCGATACAAGCAGTCCTGCAGCGAGTTTACTTGTGTGATATCATGTCTGATACAAGCAATCGTGCAATGTATTTACTTGTGTCTGATAGCATGTGCGATACAAGCGGTCCTGCAGCGTGTGTACTTGTTTGTGATATCATGTCTGATATAAGCGGTCCTGCAGCCTGTTTACTTGTGTATGATATCACGTGCAATACAAGCGCTCTTGCAGCGTGTTTGCTTGTGTGTGATATCATGTGCGATACAAGCCGTCCTGCAGTGTGTTTACTTGTGTGTGACATCATGTCTGATACAAGCAGTCCTGCAGTGTGTTTACTTTTGTGACATCATGTCTGATACAAGCAATCGTGCAATGTATTTACTTGTGTGTGATATCATGTGCAATACAGACGGCCCTACAGTGTGTTTACTTGTCTGTGATATCGTGTCTGATACAAGCGGTCCTGCAGCGCGTTTACGTGTGTGTGACATTACGTGCGATACAAGCGCTCCTGTAGCGTGTTTACTTGTGTGTGTGTGTGTGTGTGTGTGTGTGTGTGTGTGTGTGTGTGTGTGTGTGTGTGTGTGTGTGTGTGTGATATCATGTGCAATACAGGCGGCCCTGCAGCGTGTTTACTTGTCTGTGATATCATGTCTGATACAAGCAGTCCTGCAATGTATTTACTTGTGTGTGACAGCATGTGCGATACAAGCAGTCTTGCAGCGTGTTTACTTGTGTGTGTGTGTGTGTGTGTGTGTGATATCATGTGCGATACAAGCAGTCCTGCAGCATGTTTACATGTGTGTGATATCATGTCTGATACAAGCAGTCCTGCAGCATGTTTACTTGTGTGTGATATCACGTGCGATACAAGCGCTCCTGCAACGTGTTTACTTGTGTGTGTGTGTGTGATATAATGTGCGATACAAGCTGTCCTGCAGCGTGTTCACTTGTGTGTGATATCATGTGCGATACAAGCTGTCCTGCAGCGGGTTTACTTGTGTGATATCATATCTGATGCAAGCAGTCCTGCAATGTATTTACTTGTGTGTGATAGCATGTGCGATACAAGCGGTCCCGCAGCGTGTTTACTTGTCTGTGATGTCATGTCTGATAAACGTGGTCCTGCAGTGTGTTTACTTGTGTGTGTGATATCACGTGCGATACAAGTGCTCCTGCTGCGTGTTTTTGTGTGTGTGATATCACATGGGATACAAGCGGTCCTGCAGCGCGTGTACTTGCGTGTGATATAATGTGCGATACAAGCAGTCCTGTAATGTATTTACTTGTGTGTGTGATATCATGTGCGATACAAGCAGTCCTGCAGCAAGTTTACTTGTGTGTGATATCATGTGCGATACAAGCAGTCCTGCAGCGAGTTTACTTGTGTGATATCATGTCTGATACAAGCAATCGTGCAATGTATTTACTTGTGTCTGATAGCATGTGCGATACAAGCGGTCCCGCAGCGTGTGTACTTGTCTGTGATATCATGTCTGATACAAGCGGTCCTGCAGCCTGTTTACTTGTGTGTGATATCACGTGCAATACAAGCGCTCCTGCAGCGTGTTTACTTGTGTGTGATATCATGTGCGATACAAGCCGCCTTGCAGCGTGTTTACTTGTGTGTGATATCATGTCTGATACAAGCAGTCATGCAGCGGGTTTACTTTTGTGACATCATGTCTGATACAAGCAGTCCTGCAATGTATTTACTTGTGTGTGATATCACGTGCATTACAAGCGTTCCTGCAGCGTGTTTACGTGTGTGTGTGTGTGTGTGTGTGTGTGTGTGTGTGTGTGTGTGTGTGTGTGTGTGTGTGTGTGTGTGCGCGTGCGCGATACAAGCGGCCCTGCAGCGTGTTTACTTGTCTGTGATATCATATCTGATGTAAGCGGTCCTGCAGCCTGTTTACTTGTGTGTGATATCACGTGCAATACAAGCGCTCCTGCAGCGTGTTTACTTGTGTGTGTGATATCATGTGCGATACAAGCCGTCCTGCAGCGTGTTTACTTGTGTGTGATATCATGTCTGATACAAGCAGTCCTGCAGTGTGTTTACTTGTGTGTGATATCATGTGCGATACAAGCAGTCCTGCAGCGTGTTTTCTTGTGTGTGATATCATGTCTGATAAAAGCAGTTCTGCAGCGTGTTTGTGTGTGTGTGTGATACAAGCCCTCCTGCAGCGTGTTTACTTGTGTGATATCATGTGCGATACAAGCTGTCCTGCAGCGGGTTTACTTGTGATATCACGTGCGATACAAGCGCTCCTGCAACGTGTTTACTTGTGTGTGTGTGTGTGATATAATGTGCGATACAAGCTGTCCTGCAGCGTGTTCACTTGTGTGTGATATCATGTGCGATACAAGCTGTCCTGCAGCGGGTTTACTTGTGTGATATCATATCTGATGCAAGCAGTCCTGCAATGTATTTACTTGTGTGTGATAGCATGTGCGATACAAGCGGTCCCGCAGCGTGTTTACTTGTCTGTGATGTCATGTCTGATAAACGTGGTCCTGCAGTGTGTTTACTTGTGTGTGTGATATCACGTGCGATACAAGTGCTCCTGCTGCGTGTTTTTGTGTGTGTGATATCACATGGGATACAAGCGGTCCTGCAGCGCGTGTACTTGCGTGTGATATAATGTGCGATACAAGCAGTCCTGTAATGTATTTACTTGTGTGTGTGATATCATGTGCGATACAAGCAGTCCTGCAGCAAGTTTACTTGTGTGTGATATCATGTGCGATACAAGCAGTCCTGCAGCGAGTTTACTTGTGTGATATCATGTCTGATACAAGCAATCGTGCAATGTATTTACTTGTGTCTGATAGCATGTGCGATACAAGCGGTCCCGCAGCGTGTGTACTTGTCTGTGATATCATGTCTGATACAAGCGGTCCTGCAGCCTGTTTACTTGTGTGTGATATCACGTGCAATACAAGCGCTCCTGCAGCGTGTTTACTTGTGTGTGATATCATGTGCGATACAAGCCGCCTTGCAGCGTGTTTACTTGTGTGTGATATCATGTCTGATACAAGCAGTCATGCAGCGGGTTTACTTTTGTGACATCATGTCTGATACAAGCAGTCCTGCAATGTATTTACTTGTGTGTGATATCACGTGCATTACAAGCGTTCCTGCAGCGTGTTTACGTGTGTGTGTGTGTGTGTGTGTGTGTGTGTGTGTGTGTGTGTGTGTGTGTGTGCGCGTGCGCGATACAAGCGGCCCTGCAGCGTGTTTACTTGTCTGTGATATCATATCTGATGTAAGCGGTCCTGCAGCCTGTTTACTTGTGTGTGATATCACGTGCAATACAAGCGCTCCTGCAGCGTGTTTACTTGTGTGTGTGATATCATGTGCGATACAAGCCGTCCTGCAGCGTGTTTACTTGTGTGTGATATCATGTCTGATACAAGCAGTCCTGCAGTGTGTTTACTTGTGTGTGATATCATGTGCGATACAAGCAGTCCTGCAGCGTGTTTTCTTGTGTGTGATATCATGTCTGATAAAAGCAGTTCTGCAGCGTGTTTGTGTGTGTGTGTGATACAAGCCCTCCTGCAGCGTGTTTACTTGTGTGATATCATGTGCGATACAAGCTGTCCTGCAGCGGGTTTACTTGTGATATCATGTCTGATACAAGCAATCGTGCAATGTATTTACTTGTGTGTGATAGCATGTGTGATACAAGCACTCCTGCAGCATGTTTACTTGTGTGTGTGATATCATGTGCGATACAAGCAGTCCTGCAGCGTGTTTTCTTGTGTGTGATATCATGTCTGATACAAGCAGTTATGCAGCGTGTTTACTTGTGTGTGATATCATGTGTGATACAAGCAGTTCTGCAGCGTGTTTACTTGTGTGCGATATCATGTCTGATACAAGCAGTTCTGCAGCGTGTTTGTGTGTGTGATACAAGCCCTCCTGCAGCGTGTTTACTTGTGTGTGATATCATGTGCGATACAAGCAGTCCTGCAGCGGGTTTACTTGTGATACCATGTCTGATACAAGCAATCGTGCAATGTATTTACTTGTGTGTGATAGCATGTGCGATACAAGCGGTCCCGCAGCGTGTTTACTTGTCTGTGATATCATGTCTGATACAAGCGGTCCTGCAGCCTGTTTACTTGTGTGTGATATCACGTGCAATACAAGCGCTCTTGCAGCGTGTTTGCTTGTGTGTGATATCATGTGCGATACAAGCCGCCCTGCAGTGTGTTTACTTGTGTGTGACATCATGTCTGATACAAGCAGTCCTGCAGTGTGTTTACTTGTGTGTGATATCATGTGCGATACAAGCAGTCCTGCAGCATGTTTTCTTGTGTGTGATATCATGTCTGATACAAGCAGTTCTGCAGCGTGTTTGTGTGTGTGTGTGATACAAGCCCTCCTGCAGCGTGTTTACTTGTGTGATATCATGTGCGATACAAGCAGTCCTGCAGCGGGTTTACTTGTGATATCATGTCTGATACAAGCAATCGTGCAATGTATTTACTTGTGTGTGATAGCATGTGCGATACAAGCGGTCCCGCAGCGTGTGTACTTGTCTGTGATATCATGTCTGATACAAGCGGTCCTGCAGCCTGTTTACTTGTGTGTGATATCACGTGCAATACAAGCGCTCCTGCAGCGTGTTTACTTGTGTGACATCATGTCTGAAACAAGCAATCGTGCAATGTATTTACTTGTGTGTGATATCATGTGCAATACAAGCGGCCCTACAGTGTGTTTACTTGTCTGTGATATCATGTCTGATACAAGCGGTCCTGCAGCGCGTTTACGTGTGTGTGACATTACGTGCGATACAAGCGCTCCTGTAGCGTGTTTACTTGTGTGTGTGTGTGTGTGTGTGTGATAGCATGTGCGATACAAGCAGTCTTGCAGCGTGTTTACTTGTGTGTGTGATATCATGTGCGATACAAGCAGTCCTGCAGCATGTTTACATGTGTGTGATATCATGTCTGATACAAGCAGTCCTGCAGCATGTTTACTTGTGTTTGATATCACGTGCGATACAAGCGCTCCTGCAGCGTGTTTACTTGTGTGTGATATCACATGCGATACAAGCGTTCCTGCAGCGTGTTTACTTGTGTGTGTGTGTGTGTGTGATATAATGTGCGATACAAGCTGTCCTGCAGCGTGTTCACTTGTGTGTGATATCATGTGCGATACAAGCTGTCCTGCAGCTACACAACAGATAACCACACAAGCTAGACAAAGGTAATTATCATTGAACAATAGAACAGCACATGTATCAGTATAAACAAGTATCACATTTAACGATTTAACTTTTTTTTTTTTCATTTTGGATGTTTTTTTGCCACTTTATGTTGTATATTTTTTAGATTTCCAGTTGATTTTCTCATCAATTACACCCAAAAATTTTATTTATTTCACCTACACGTCTGCTCCGTCTATTTATATTTGTGTTTATTTCTCTTCTACTGTTACCCAATAGCATTATTTTAGTTTTACTGAGATACTTTTTTTTTTCCTTTGCATTATGGATGTTTTTTGCCACTTTGTTGTATATTTTTGAGATTTCCAGTTCATTTTCTCATCAATTACACCCAAAAATGTGATTTATTTCACCCTTTCAATGTCTACTCCGTCTATTTATATTTGTTTGACTTTCTCTTCTACTGTTACCCAATAGCATTATTTGTTTTACTGAGATTTTTTTTTTATTTTTTTTTTTTATTTTTCTCATTATTGACGTGTTGTTTTTTTTGCCACTTTATGTTGTATATTTTTTAGATTTACGGTTCATTTTCTCATCAATTACACATAAAACGTGATTTATTTCCCCCTTTCAATGTCTACTCTGTCTATTTATATTTGTTTGACTTTCTCTTCTACTGTTACCCAATAGCATTATTTTAGTTTTACTGAGATTTTTTATTTTTTCCATTATGGATGTTTTTTTGCCACTATATGTTGTATATTTTTTAGGTTTCCAGTTCATTTTCTCATCAATTACACCCAAAAATGTGATTTATTTCACCTACACGTCTGCTCCGTCTATTTATATTTGTGTTTATTTCTCTTCTACTGTTACCCAATAGCATTATTTTAGTTTTACTGAGATACATTTTTTTAAATTTTCTTTGCATTATGGATGTTTTTTGCCACTTTATGTTGTATATTTTTGAGATTTCCAGTTCATTTTCTCATCAATTACACCCAAAAATGTGATTTATTTCAACCTTTCAATGTCTACTCTGTCTATTTATATTTGTTTGTCTTTCTCTTCTACTGTTACCCAATAGCATTATTTGTTTTACTGAGATTCTTTTTTTTTTTTTCTTTTTTTTTCTTCTCATTATTGACGTGTTTTTTTTTTTGCCACTTTATGTTGTATATTTTTTAGATTTCCGGTTCATTTTCTCATCAATTACACTTAAAACGTGATTTATTTCACCCTTTCAATGTCTACTCCGTCTATTTATATTTGTTTGACTTTCTCTTCTACTGTTGCCCAATAGCATTATTTGTTTTACTGAGATTTTTTTCGATTTAAAAAAAATACATTTCATTATTGACATGTTTTTTTGCAGCTTTATGTTGTATATTTTTGAGATTTCCAGTTCATTTTCTCATCAATTACACCCAAAAACTTGATTTATTTCACCCTTTCAATGTCTGCTATGTCTATTTATATTTGTTTGACTTTCTCTTCTACTGTTACCCAATAGCATTATTTTAGTTTTACTGAGATCTTTTATTTTTTATTTTTTCCATTATGGATGTTTTTTTGCCACTTTATGTTGTATATTTTTTAGGTTTCCAGTTCATTTTCTCATCAATTACACCCAAAAATGTGATGTATTTCACCTACATGTCTGCTCCATCTATTTATATTTGTGTTTATTTCTCTTCTACTGTTACCCAATAACATTATTTTAGTTTTACTGAGATACATTTTTTTTAATTTTCTTTGCATTATGGATGTTTTTTGCCACTTTATGTTGTATATTTTTGAGATTTCCAGTTCATTTTCTCATCAATTACACCCAAAAACGTGATTTATTTCCCCCTTTCAATGTCTACTCTGTCTATTTATATTTCTTTGACTTTCTCTTCTACTGTTACCCAATAGCATTATTTTAGTTTTACTGAGATTTTTTTTTTTTCATTATGGATGATTTTTTGCCACTTTATGTTGTATATTTTTGAGATTCCCAGTTCATTTTCTCATCAATTACACCCAAAAATGTGATGTATTTCACCTACCCGTCTGCTCCGTCTATTAATATTTGTGTTTATTTCTCTTCTACTGTTACCCAATAACATTATTTTAGTTTTACTGAGATACATTTTTTTTTATTTTCTTTGCATTATGGATGTTTTTTGCCACTTTATGTTGTATATTTTTTTAGATTTCCAGTTCATTTTCTCATCAATTACACCCAAAAAGGTGATTTATTTCAACCTTTCAATGGCTACTAAGTCTATTTATATTTGTGTTTGTCTTTCTCTTCTACTGTTACCCAATAGCATTATTTTAGTTTTACTGAGATTTTTTTTTAAATATTATATGAGATTTTTTTTTAATTTTTAATTTTTAATTTTCCCATTATTGACATGTTTTTTGCCACTTTGTTGTATATTTTTGAGATTTCCAGTTCATTTTCTCATCAATTACTCCCAAAAATGTGATTTATTTCACCCTTTCAATGTCTGCTCCGTCTATTTATATTTCTTTGACTTTCTCTTCTACTGTTACCCAATAGCATTATTTTAATTTTACTGAGTTACATTTTTTTTATTTTCTTTGCATTATGGATGTTGTTTTGCCACTTTATTGTATATTTTTGAGATTTCCAGTTAATTTTGTCATCAATTACACCCAAAAATGTGATTTATTTCACCCTTTCAATGTCTGCTCCGTCTATTTATATTTGTGTTTGTCTTTCTCTTCTACTGTTACCCAATAACATTATTTGTTTTACTGAGATTCTTTTTTTATTTTTATTTTTCTCATTATTGACATGTTTTTTTTGCCACTTTATGTTGTATATTTTTGAGATTTCCAGTTCATTTTCTCATCAATTACACCCAAAACGTGATTTATTTCCCCCTTTCAATGTCTGCTCCGTCTATTTATATTTCTTTGACTTTCTCTTCTACTGTTACCCAATAGCATTATTTTAATTTTACTGAGTTACATTTTTTTTATTTTCTTTGCATTATGGATGTTGTTTTGCCACTTTATTGTATATTTTTGAGATTTCCAGTTAATTTTGTCATCAATTACACCCAAAAATGTGATTTATTTCACCCTTTCAATGTCTGCTCCGTCTATTTATATTTGTGTTTGTCTTTCTCTTCTACTGTTACCCAATAACATTATTTGTTTTACTGAGATTCTTTTTTTATTTTTATTTTTCTCATTATTGACATGTTTTTTTTGCCACTTTATGTTGTATATTTTTGAGATTTCCAGTTCATTTTCTCATCAATTACACCCAAAACGTGATTTATTTCCCCCTTTCAATGTCTGCTCCGTCTATTTATATTTGTTTGACTTTCTCTTCTACTGTTACCCAATAGCATTATTTTAGTTTTACTGAGATTTTTTTTTCTTCATTATGGATGTTTTTTTGCCACTTTATGTTGTATATTTTTTAGATTTCCAGTTCATTTTCTCATCAATTACACCCAAAAACGTGATTTATTTCCCCCTTTCAATGTCTACTCTGTCTATTTATATTTGTTTGACTTTCTCTTCTACTGTTGCCCAATAGCATTATTTGTTTTACTGAGATTCTTTTTTTATTTTTATTTTTTACTTTTCTCATAATTGACGTGTTTTTTTTTGCCACTTTATGTTGTATATTTTTTAGATTTACGGTTCATTTTCTCATCAATTACACTTAAAATGTGATTTATTTCACCCTTTCAATGTCTACTCTGTCTATTTATATTTGTTTGACTTTCTCTTCTACTGTTGCCCAATAGCATTATTTGTTTTACTGAGATTTTTTTCGATTTAAAAAAAATACATTTCATTATTTACATGTTTTTTTGCCGCTTTATGTTGTATATTTTTGAGATTTCCAGTTCATTTTCTCATCAATTACACCCAAAAATGTGATTTATTTCACCTACACGTCTGCTCCGTCTATTTATAATTGTGTTTATTTTTCTTCTACTGTTACCCAATAGCATTATTTTAGTTTTACTGAGATACATTTTTTTTAATTTTCTTTGCATTATGGATGTTTTTTGCCACTTTGTTGTATATTTTTGAGATTTCCAGTTCATTTTCTCATCAATTACACCCAAAAATGTGATTTATTTAAACCTTTCAATGTCTGCTCCGTCTATTTATATTTGTTTGTCTTTCTCTTCTACTGTTACCCAATAGCATTATTTGTTTTACTGAGATTCTTTTTTTATTTTTATTTTTTACTTTTCTCATTATTGACGTGGTTTTTTTTGCCACTTTATGTTGTATATTTTTTAGATTTACGGTTCATTTTCTCATCAATTACACTTAAAATGTGATTTATTTCACCCTTTCAATGTCTACTCCGTCTATTTATATTTGTTTGACTTTCTCTTCTACTGTTACCCAATAGCATTATTTGTTTTACTGAGATTTTTTTCGATTTAAAAAAAATACATTTCATTATTTACATGTTTTTTTGCCGCTTTATGTTGTATATTTTTGAGATTTCCAGTTCATTTTCTCATCAATTACACCCAAAAATGTGATTTATTTCAACCTTTCAATGTCTACTCCGTCTATTTATATTTGTGTTTGACTTTCTCTTCTACTGTTACCCAATAGCATTATTTTAGTTTTACTGAGATTTTGTTTTTTTCATTATGGATGATTTTTTGCCACTTTATGTTGTATATTTTTGAGATTTCCAGTTGATTTTCTCATCAATTACACCCAAAACGTGATTTATTTCACCCTTTCAATGTCTGCACCGTCTATTTATATTTGTGTTTGTCTTTCTCTTCTACTGTTACCCAATTGCATTATTTTAGTTTTACTGAGATTTTTTATTTATTTTTAATTTTCCCATTATTGACATGTTTTTTTTGCCACTTTATGTTGTATATTTTTGAGATTTCCAGTTAATTTTCTCATCATTTACACCCAAAAACGTGATTTATTTCCCCCTTTCAATGTCTACTCCGTCTATTTATGTGTTTGACTTTCTCTTCTACTGTTACCCAATAGCATTATTTTAGTTTTACTGAGATTTTTTTTATTTTTTTTTTGCATTCTGGATGTTTTTTGCCACTTTGTTGTATATTTTTGAGATTTCCAGTTCATTTTCTCATCAATTACTCCCAAAAATTTGATTCATTTCACCCTTTCAATGTCTGCTCCGTCTATTTATATTTGTGTTTGTATTTCTCTTCTACTGTTACCCAATAGCATTATTTTAATTTTACTGAGTTAAATTTTTTTTATTTTCTTTGCATTATGGATGTTTTTTTGCCACTTTATTGTATATTTTTGAGATTTCCGGTTCATTTTCTCATCAATTACACCCAAAAATGTGATTTATTTAAACCTTTTAATGTCTACTCTGTCTATTTATATTTGTTTGACTTTCTCTTCTACTGTTACCCAATAGCATTATTTTAGTTTAACTGAGATTTTTTTTTTTTCATTATGGATGTTTTTTTGCCACTTTATGTTGTATATTTTTGAGATTTCCAGTTCATTTTCTCATCAATTACACCCAAAAATTGGATTTATTTCACCTACACGTCTGCTCCGTCTATTTATATTTGTGTTTATTTCTCTTCTACTGTTACCCAATAGCATTATTTTAGTTTTACTGAGATACATTTTTTTTATTTTCTTTGCATTATGGATGTTTTTTGCCACTTTATGTTGTATACTTTTGAGATTTCCAGTTCATTTTCTCATCAATTACACCCAAAAACGTGATTTATTTCCCCCTTTCAATGTCTACTCTGTCTATTTATATGTGTTTGTCTTTCTCTTCTACTGTTACCCAATAACATTATTTTAGTTTTACTGAGACTATTTTTTAAATATTATATTTATTTTTTCTCATTATTGGCGTGTTTTTTTGCCGCTTTATGCTATATATTTTTGAGATTTCCAGTTAATTTTGTCATCAATTACACCCAAAAATTTGATTTATTTCAACCTTTTAATGTCTACTCCGTCTATTTATATTTGTGTTTGTCTTTCTCTTCTACTGTTACCCAATTGCATTATTTTAGTTTTACTGAGATTTTTTATTTATTTTTAATTTTCCCATTATTGACATGTTTTTTTTGCCACTTTATGTTGTATATTTTTGAGATTTCCAGTTAATTTTCTCATCATTTACACCCAAAAACGTGATTTATTTCCCCCTTTCAATGTCTACTCCGTCTATTTATATTTGTTTGACTTTCTCTTCTACTGTTACCCAATAGCATTATTTTAGTTTTACTGAGATTTTTTTTATTTTTTTTTTGCATTCTGGATGTTTTTTGCCACTTTGTTGTATATTTTTGAGATTTCCAGTTCATTTTCTCATCAATTACTCCCAAAAACGTGATTTATTTCCCCCTTTCAATGTCTACTCCGTCTATTTATATTTGTTTGACTTTCTCTTCTACTGTTACCCAATAGCATTATTTTAGTTTTACTGAGATTTTTTATTTTTTATTCTTTCCATTATGGATGTTTTTTTGCCACTTTATGTTGTATATTTTTGAGATTTCCAGTTCATTTTCTCATCAATTACACCCAAAAAGGTGATTTATTTCAACCTTTCAATGTCTACTCCGTCTATTAATATTTGTGTTTGTCTTTCCCTTCTACTGTTACCCAATAACATTATTTTAGTTTTACTGAGATTATTTTTTTAATATTATATGAGTTTTTTTTATTTTTTTTATTTTTAATTTTCCCATTATTGACATGTTTTTTGCCACTTTATGTTGTATATTTTTGAGATTTCCAGTTCATTTTCTCATCAATTACACCCAAAAACATGATTTATTTCCCCCTTTCAATGTCTGCTCTGTCTATTTATATGTGTTTGACTTTCTCTTCTACTGTTACCCAATAGCATTATTTTAGTTTTACTGAGATTATTTTTTTTTTCATTATGGATGTTTTTTTGCCACTTTGTTGTATATTTTTGAGATTTCCAGTTCATTTTCTCATCAATTACTCCCAAAAATGTGATTCATTTCACCCTTTCAATGTCTGCTCCGACTATTTATATTTGTGTTTGTATTTCTCTTCTACTGTTACCCAATAGCATTATTTTAATTTTACTGAGTTACATTTTTTTTATTTTCTTTGCATTATGGATGTTTTTTTGCCACTTTATTGTATATTTTTGAGATTTCCGGTTCATTTTCTCATCAATTACACCCAAAAATGTGATTTATTTAAACCTTTTAATGTCTACTCTGTCTATTTATATTTGTTTGTCTTTCTCTTCTACTGTTACCCAATAGCATTATTTTAGTTTTACTGAGATTTTTTTTTCCCATTATGGATGTTTTTTTGCCACTTTGTTGTATATTTTTGAGATTTCCAGTTCATTTTCTCATCAATTACTCCCAAAAATTTGATTTATTTCACCCTTTCAATGTCTGCTCCGTCTATTTATATTTGTGTTTGACTTTCTCTTCTACTGTTACCCAATAGCATTATCTTAATTTTACTGAGTTACATTTTTTTAATTTTCTTTGCATTATGGATGTTTTTTTGCCACTTTATGTTGTATATTTTTGAGATTTCCAGTTAATTTTCTCATCAATTACTCCCAAAAATGTGATTTATTTCACCCTTTCAATGTCCGCTCCGTCTATTTGTATTTGTGTTTGTCTTTCTCTTCTACTGTTACCCAATAGCATTATTTTAATTTTACTGAGTTACATTTTTTTAATTTTCTTTGCATTATGGATGTTTTTTGCCACTTTATTGTATATTTTTGAGATTTCCAGTTCATTTTCTCATCAATTACACCCAAAAAGGGGATTTATTTCAACCTTTCAATGTCTACTCCGTCTATTTATATTTGTGTTTGTCTTTCTCTTCTACTGTTACCCAATAGCATTATTTGTTTTACTGAGATTTTTTATTTTTTATTCTTTCCATTATGGATGTTTTTTTGCCACTTTATGTTGTATATTTTTTAGATTTCCAGTTCATTTTCTCATCAATTAAACCCAAAAATGTGATTTATTTCACCTACACGTCTACTCCGTCTATTTATATTTGTGTTTATTTCTCTTCTACTGTTACCCAATAGCATTATTTTAGTTTTACTGAGATACTTTTTTTTTTTTTTTTTCTTTGCATTCTGGATGTTTTTTGCCACTTTGTTGTATATTTTTGAGATTTCCAGTTCATTTTCTCATCAATTACACCCAAAAATGTGATTTATTTCCCCCTTTCAATGTCTACTGCATCTATTTATATTTGTGTTTGTCTTTCTCTTCTACTGTTACCCAATAACATTATTTTAGTTTTACTGAGATTATTTTTTTAATATTATATGAGATTTTTTTTTAATTTTTAATTTTTAATTTTCCCATTATTGACATGTTTTTTTTTGCCACTTTATGTTGTATATTTTTGAGATTTCCAGTTCATTTTCTCATCAATTACACCCAAAACGTGATTTATTTCACCCTTTCAATGTCTACTCCGTCTATTTATATTTGTGTTTGACTTTCCCTTCTACTGTTACCCAATAGCATTATTTGTTTTACTGAGATTCTTTTTTTCTCTCTCTCTCATTGTCGTGTTTTTTTGCCACTTTATGTTGTATATTTTTGAGATTTCCAGTTCATTTTCTCATCAATTACACCCAAAAATGTGATTTATTTAAACCTTTTAATGTCTACTCTGTCTATTTATGTGTTTGTCTTTCTCTTCTACTGTTACCCAATAGCATTATTTTAGTTTTACTGAGATACATTTTTATTTTATTTTATTTTTCATTATCGACATGTTTTTTTGCCATTATGTATTGTATATTTTTGAGATTCCCAGTTCATTTTCTCATCAATTACACCCAAAAATGTGATTTATTTCACCCTTTCAATGTCTACTCCGTCTATTTATATTTGTTTGTCTTTCTCTTCTGCTGTTACCCAATAGCATTATTTGTTTTACTGAGATTCTTTTTTTTTTTTTTTTTTTTTTTCTTTCTCATTATTGACATGTTTTTTTTTGCCACTTTATGTTGTATATTTTTGAGATTTCCAGTTCATTTTCTCATCAATTACACCCAAAACGTGATTTATTTCACCCTTTCAATGTCTACTCCGTCTATTTATATTTGTTTGACTTTCTCTTCTACTGTTACCCAATAGCATTATTTTAGTTTTACTGAGATTTTTTTTTTCCCATTATGGATGTTTTTTTGTCACTTTATGTTGTATATTTTTGAGATTTCCAGTTCATTTTCTCATCAATTACTCCCAAAAATTTGATTTATTTCAACCTTTCAATGTCTGCTCCGTCTATTTATATTTGTGTTTGACTTTCTCTTCTACTGTTACCCAATAGCATTATTTTAGTTTTCCTGAGATTTTTTTTTTAATTTTTAATTTTCCCATTGACATGTTTTTTTGCCACTTTATGTTGTATATTTTTGAGATTTCCAGTTAATTTTCTCATCATTTACACCCAAAAAGGTGATTTATTTCAACATTTCAATGTCTACTGCGTCTATTTATGTGTTTGTCTTTCTCTTCTACTGTTACCCAATAACATTATTTTAGTTTTCCTGAGATTTTTTTTTTAATTTTTAATTTTCCCATTGACATGTTTTTTTGCCACTTTATGTTGTATATTTTTGAGATTTCCAGTTAATTTTCTCATCATTTACACCCAAAAAGGTGATTTATTTCAACATTTCAATGTCTACTGCGTCTATTTATGTGTTTGACTTTCTCTTCTACTGTAACCCAATAACATTATTTTAGTTTTACTGAGATTATTTTTTTTCATTCTGGATGTTTTTTTGCCACTTTGTTGTATATTTTTGAGATTTCCAGTTCATTTTCTCATCAATTACTCCCAAAAATGTGATTTATTTCACCCTTTCAATGTCTGCTCCGTCTATTTATATTTGTGTTTGACTTTCTCTTCTACTGTTACCCAATAGCATTATTTTAGTTTTACTGAGATACATTTTTATTTTATTTTTTTTTTCATTATCGACATGTTTTTTTTGCCACTATGTATTGTATATTTTTGAGATTCCCAGTTCATTTTCTCTTCAATTACACGCAAAAATGTGATTTATTTTACCCTTTCAATGTCTACTCCGTCTATTTATATTTGTTTGTCTTTCTCTTCTACTGTTACCCAATAGCAATTTTTTTGTTTTGCTGAGATTATTTTCATTTTTTTTTAATTGTAGTTTTACTGAGATTTAAAGAGTCTGTTTTTGTCAAACCATTGTTTCAATGTGTTCATTTATATATTATATTATCTCATTTCATTTCTTCCTGAACAAAACGCACTTGTGTCCTCTGCAAACAATACTAACTTTTTGTTTTTCGTAACTTTACAAGTGTGTTTTCATATAAAGATTGAACAGTTTTGGTCCCGGTATTGATCCCTGGGGTACGCCACAAAATATATCGGGTGCTGTTGACATATTTTGGTGAAGTACCTTCTAACCTGCCATACTGTTGTAATTTATTGATGATTATTTGTGTCAAATGCTTGAGTTGGGTGCATAAACACTGCAGCTGCACAGTGTTTACCATCTATCACATTGCTCGTTTCCTGTTATTTTGATTAATGCCAGATCTGCACCGTTGCCCATCCCGCATTGACACACAGAGTTGTGCAATGATGTGCTGAGATGTTCTTGTCCAACGCTGCTAAGCAGCAAACAAAACGGCAAAGAAGGCCAAACCTGACTGGTGCAGGTTGTTGCACAATTCCCAGAAAGGTTTGTCAGGGAGCGGTCCAGCGACTGTAAAGTATCTGATGAGTACCTGTCGCACAGGTAGAGCCAGTCCCACGCCTCGCCCGCTAAAACACCAACATTTCTTGTGCGTGTGCTCCCGCAGCCACCTGGACAAGACCACCACCTGGCACGACCCCCGGCTGGCTCAGCTGCAGTCGGCCGCCCCGCCACACCCAGGCCCCGCCCCCGTCCACGCCCACTCCCTCAGCCACCCGGCGACTGTCTCCACGCCGCAAAGCATCAATCTGGACGCAGGTACCATGCAAGGCCCAAACCATTTCAAAGTATCCATTTTTCTGTTGTTCACCTCCTGCAGCGAGGCAAGCTCACATTAACTTACCTTTTCTTAACTCAACTTAAATCATTGCGCCAAAATTTTGAAAGCCATATTGGACCAAAAATACAAAAGCAAATCTGTCTGGAGCTGCAAAGAATTAAAGGCCTTATATAAGTGTTATAATGAAGGCAACACATGATGTAAGTGTCTATACTAGCCTACTATCAAAATGACTTTAAAAGTCTTATATACGTGTTATAATCAAGGCAACACATGGTGTAAGTGTCTATACTAGCCTACTATCAAAATGACTTTAAAAGTCTTATATAAGTGTTATAATGAAGGCAACACATGATGTAAGTGTCTATACTAGCCTACTATCAAAATGACTTAAAAGTCTTATACAAGTGTTATAATGAAGGCAACACATGATGTAAGTGTCTATACTAGCCTACTATCAAAATGACTTTAAAAGTCTTATATAAGTGTTATAATGAAGGCAACACATGATGTAAGTGCAAGTTTAAACTAGAGTTGCCGATAATATCGGACTGCCGATATTATCAGCCGATAAATGCTTTAAAATGTAATATTGGAAATTATCGGTTTCAAAATGATCGGTATCGGTTTCAAAAAGTAAAATGTATGACTTTTTAAAAACGCCGCTGTGTACACGGACGTAGGGAGACGTACAGAGCGCCAATAAACCTTGAAGGCACTGCCTTTTGCGTGCCGGTCCAATCGCATAATATCTACGGCTTTTCACACACTCACAAGTGAATGCAGGGCATACTTGGTCAACAGCCATACAGGTCACACTGAGGGTGGCCGTATAAACAACTTTTAACACTGTTACGAATATGCGCCACACTGTGAACCCACACCAAAAAAGAATGACAAACAACATTTCGGGTGAACATCCGCACCGTAACACAACATAAACACAACAGAACAAATACCCAGAAGCCCTTGCAGCACTAACTCTTCCGGGACGCTACAATATACCCCCCCCCCCCGCCCCCCACACTTTGTGACTTCAATATGAAAGGTACATACAGGTTCTTCAAAACCTTTTGGTTTGTGTGTGTGTTGCAGCCCAGAAGATGAACCAGAGCCTCCTCAGCCTGGCCCTGCAGCAACGTCAGGACAAGGAAAGACTCCAACGATGCAAGCAACAAATGCAGGTCAGCCGCTAACACTGCAAGCTCGCACTCGTAGTTGTACTTTGGAGCCTAAATTCTATTTTTAACAGGTCAACTGTATCAAGATATCGGTCTTTTATATCAGTCAATATCGATATTTAATGATATTTTTATGACCTATGGGAAAAAGGGCCGCGACTAACGATTATTTTGATGATTGAAAGTCGATTAGTCAACGATTGTCTGAACGATTAGTCGACTAATCGGATAATAAAGCGTTTTTATGTTTTATAGTAAAGGATAAAACAACACAGTAATAATTAAAAAATAATAATTATATGACCTAATTTTGTATAATAAGTTGGCCCTTTTTTATTTATTTTTTATTTTATTTTTTTACCTGTCATTGCTAGAATTTTTTTTTATCAAAATCAGTGTTGGGGAATTTTTGACCTATTTAGGGCTCCAATTAGTTCACCTGAAATATTCAACTTTGAATTTTTTTGGGGGGGGGGAAATGTTGCCTACTTTGTATTTTTTTTGCCCCCCAAAAATTGACAACATGAAAATGATAAAAACTAAATAATAATTGTCTGACTTATTTTTTTAATAATAAGTTGGCCCTTTTTGGATAACCGAGAACTTTAAGTATGATTTTTTTATTTTTATTTTATTTTTTTTACCTGTCATTGCTAAAAAAAAAAATCAATGTTTTTATTTTTGATCTATTCTAGGGCAAAATTACATGAAATATTCCACTCTGAAATATTTTGGGAGAAAAATATTGTATATTTTGTGTGTAAAAGGGAAAAAACATAAAAATAATAACATAGAAGCGGTCCTATGAGGGCTGGGCCACATGGCTGAAAACTGTATCACGATATCAGTCTTTTATGTCGGTCAATATCGATATTTAATTATATTTTTATGACCTATGGGAAATAGGGCTGCGACTAACGATTATTTTGATAGTCGATTAGTCAACGATTGTCTGAACGATTAGTCGACTAATCGGATAATAAAGCGTTTTTGTGTTTTATAGTAAAGGATAAAACAACACAATAATAATTAAAAAATAATAATTATATGACTTATTTTTTTATAATAAGTTGGCCCTTTTTGGATACCCGAGAATTTTTAGTATGATTTTTATTTATTTATTTTTTTTACCTGTCATTGCTAAAAAAAAAAAAAAAAATGTGTATCAATATCAGTGTTGGGGAATTTTTGACCTATTTAGGGCTCCAATTAGTTTACCTCAAATATTCAACTTTTAATTTTTTGGGGGGGAGAAATGTTGCCTACTTTGTATTTTTTTTGCCCCCCAAAAATTGACAACATGAAAATAATAAAAACTAAATAATAATTATATGACTTATTTTTTTAATAATAAGTTGGCCCTTTTTGGATACCCGAGATCTTTTAGTATGATTTTTTTTTTTTTTTTTTTACCTGTCATTGCTAAAAAAAAAAAATAATGTTGGGAATTTTTGACCTATTTAGGGCTCCAATTAGTTCACCTCAAATATTCAACTTTGAATTTTTTTGGGGGGGGGAAATGTTGCCTACTTTGTATTTTTTTGCCTCCCAAAAAATGACATCAAGGACATGAACATGAAAATGATGAAAACTAAATAATAATTATATGACTTATTTTTAACACTTTTATGAGTGGGGCTTTTTTGGAACTTTTAGTATGATTTTATTTATTTTTTTAAACTTGTCATTGCTCAAAAAAAAATTAAAAAATCAATGTTTTTATTTTTGATCTATTCTAGGGCAAAGTTACATGAAATATTCCACTCTTAAATATTTTGGGAGAAAATGATTGCATATTTTGTGTGTAAAAGGGAAAAAACATAAAAATAATAACATAGAAGCGGTCCTATGAGTGCCGGGCCACATGGCTGAAAACTGTATCACGGTATCAGTCTTTTATATCAGTCAATATCGATATTTAATTATATTTTTATGAGCTATGGGAAATAAGGCTGCGACTAACGATTATTTTGATAGTCGATTAGTCAACGATTGTCTGAACGATTAGTTGACAAATCGGATAATAAAGCGTTTTTATGTTTTATAGTAAAGGATAAAACAACGCAATAATAATTAAAAAATAATAATTATATTACTTATTTTTTCATAATAAGTTGCCACTTTTTGTATACCCGAGAACTTTTAGCATGATTTTTTTCATTGCTAAAAAGAAAAAATTAATCAAAATCACTGTTGGGGAATTTTTGACCTATTTAGGGCTCCAATTAGTTCACCTCAAATATTCAACTTTGAATTTTTTGGGCGGGGGAATGTTGCCTAATTTGTATTTTTTTGCCCCCCAAAAATTGACAACATGAACATGAAAATGATAAAAACTCAATAATAATTGTCTGACTTATTTTTTAATAATAAGTTGGCCCTTTTTGGATACCCAAGATCTTTTAGTATGATTTTTTTTTTTTTTACACCTGTCATTGCTAAAAAATAATAATAATGTTGGGAATTTTTGACCTATTTAGGGCTCCAATTAGTTCACCTCAAATATTCAACTTTGAATTTTTGGGGGGGGTTAAATGTTGCCTATTTTGTATTTTTTTGCCCCCCCAAAAATGACAACATGAAAATGATAAAAACCAAATAACTATATGACTTATTTTTTAATAATAAGTTGACCCTTTTTGGATACCCGAGAACTTTTAGTATGATTTTTTTTCATTGGTAAAAAAAAAAATTTATCAAAATCAGTGTTGGGGAATTTTTTTGACCTATTTAGGGCTCCAATTAGTTCACCTCAAATATTCAACTTTTAATTTTTGGGGGGAGTTAAATGTTGCCTATTTTGTATTTTTTTGCCCCCCAAAAAATGACAACATGAACATGAAAATGATAAAAACTAAATAATAATTATATGACTTATTTTTTAATAATAAGTTGGCCCTTTTTGGATACTCGAGAACTTTAAGTATGATTTTTTATTTTATTTTATTTTTTTTACCTGTCATTGCTAAAAAAATAATCAAAATCAGTGTTGGGGAATTTTTGACCTATTTACCTCAAATATTCAACTTTGAATATTTTTTTGGGGGAAATGTTGCCTACTTTGTATTTTTTTGCCCCCCAAAAAATGACATCAAGGACATGAACATGAAAATGATAAAAACTAAATAATAATTATATGACTTATTTTTAACACTTTTATGAGTGGGGCTTTTTTGGAACTTTTTAGTAGGATTTTTTTTTTTTTTTTAACTTGTCATTGCTCAAAAAAAAAAAAAATCAATGTTTTTATTTTTGATCTATTCTAGGGCAAAGTTACATGAAATATTCCACTCTTAAATATTTTGGGAGAAAATTATTGCATATTTTGTGTGTAAAAGGGAAAAAACATAAAAATAATAACATAGAAGGGGTCCTATGAGGGCCGGGCCACATGGCTGAAAACTGTATCACGATATCAGTCTTTTATATCGGTCAATATCGATATTTAATTATATTTTTATGACCTATGGGAAATAGGGCTGCGACTAACGATTATTTTGATAGTCGATTAGTCAACGATTGTCTGAACGATTAGTCGACTAATCGGATAATAAAGCGTTTTTATGTTTTATAGTAAAGGATAAAACAACACAATAATTATTTAAAAAAAAAAAAAAACATTCTATGACTTATTTTGTAATAATAAGTTGGTCCTTTTTGGATACCCAAGAACTTTTAGTATGATTTTTTTTTTTTTTTTTTTTTACCTGGCATTGCTATAAAATAATAATAATAATCAAAATCAGCGTTGGGGAATATTTGACCCATTTAGGCTCCAATTAGTTCACCTCAAATATTCAACTTTAAATTTTTTTTGGGGGGGGGGGAAATGTTGCCTACTTTGTATTTTTTTGCCCCCCAAAAAATGACAACATGAACATGAAAATGATAAAAACTAAATAATAATTATATGACTTATTTTTTAATAATAAGTTGGCCCTTTTTGGATACTCGAGAACTTTAAGTATGATTTTTTATTTTATTTAATTTTTTTTACCTGTCATTGCTAAAAAAATAATCAAAATCAGTGTTGGGGAATTTTTGACCTATTTACCTCAAATATTCAACTTTGAATATTTTTTGGGGGGAAATGTTGCCTACTTTGTATTTTTTTGCCCCCCAAAAAATGACATCAGGACATGAACATGAAAATGATAAAAACTAAATGATAATTATATGACTTATTTTTAACACTTTTATGAGTGGGGCTTTTTTGGAACTTTTAGTAGGATTTTATTTATTTTTTTAAACTTGTCATTGCTCAAAGAAAAATTAAAAAATCAATGTTTTTATTTTTGATCTATTCTAGGGCAAAGTTACATGAAATATTCCACTCTTAAATATTTTGGGAGAAAATTATTGCATATTTTGTGTGTAAAAAGGAAAAAACATCAAAATAATAACATAGAAGCGGTCCTATGAGGGCCGGGCCACATGGCTGAAAACTGTATCACAATATCAGTCTTTTATATCGGTCAATATCGATATTTAATGATATTTTTATGACCTATGGGAAATAGGGCTGCGACTAACGATTATTTTGATAGTCGATTAGTCAACAATTGTCTGAACAATTAGTCGACTAATCGGATAATAAAGCGTTTTTATGTTTTATAGTAAAGGATAAAACAACACAATAATAATTAAAAAATAATAATTATATGACTTATTTTTTTATAATAAGTTGGCCCTTTTTGGATACCCGAGAACTTTTAGTATGATTTTTATTTATTTATTTTTTTTACCTGTCATTGCTAAAAAAAAAAAAAAATGTGTATCAAAATCAGTGTTGGGGAATTTTTGACCTATTTAGGGCTCCAATTAGTTTACCTCAAATATTCAACTTTTAATTTTTTTGGGGGGGGGAATGTTACCTACTTTGTATTTTTTTTTGCCCCCCAAAAATTGACAACATGAAAATGATAAAAACTAAATAATAATTATATGACTTATTTTTTTAATAATAAGTTGGCCCTTTTTGGATACCCGAGATCTTTTAGTATGATTTTTTTTTTTTTTTTACCTGTCCTTGCTAAAAAAAAATAATAATGTTGGGAATTTTTGACCTATTTAGGGCTCCAATTAGTTCATCTCAAATATTCAACTTTGAATATTTTTGGGGTGGGGAAATGTTGCCTACTTTGTATATTTTTGCCCCCCAAAAAATGACATCAAGGACATGAACATGAAAATGATAAAAACTAAATAATAATTATATGACTTATTTTTAACACTTTTACGAGTGGGGCTTTTTTGGAACTTTTAGTATGATTTTATTTTATTTTTTAAACTTGTCATTGCTCAAAAAAATAAAAATAAAATAAAAATCAATGTTTTTATTTTTGATCTATTCTAGGGCAAAATTACATGAAATATTCCACTCTGAAATATTTTGGGAGAAAATTATTGCATATTTTGTGTGTAAAAGGGAAAAAACATACAAATAATAACATAGAAGAGCCGGGCCGGGCCACATGGCTGAAAACTGTATCACGATATCAGTCTTTTATATCGGTCAATATTGATATTTAATTATATTGTTATGACCTATGGGAAATAGGACTGCGACTAACGATTATTTTGATAGTCGATTAGTCAACGATTGTCTGAACGATTAGTCGACTAATCGGATAATAAAGCCTTTTTATGTTTTATAGTAAAGGATAAAACAACACAATAATAATTATATGACTTATTTTTTTATAATAAGTTGGCCCTTTTTGGATACCCGAGAACTTTTAGTATGATTTTTATTTATTTATTTTTTTACCTGTCATTGCTAAAAAAAAAAAAAAAATGTGTATCAAAATCAGTGTTGGGGAATTTTTGACCTATTTAGGGCTCCAATTAATTTACCTCAAATATTCAACTTTTAATTTTTTTTGGGGGGGGGGAATGTTGCCTACTTTGTATTTTTTTGCCCCCCAAAAATTGACAACATGAAAATGATAAAAACTAAATAATAATTATATGACTTATTTTTTTAATAATAAGTTGGCCCTTTTTGGATACCCGAGAACTTTTAGTATGATTTATTTTTTTTATTTTTTTTACCTGTCATTGCTAAAAAAATAAATCAAAAATCAGTGTTGGGGAATTTTTGACCTATTTAGGGCTCCAATTAGTTCACCTCAAATATTTAACTTGGAATTTTTTTGGGGTGGGGAAATGTTGCCTTCTTTATATTTTTTTGCCCCCCAAAAAATGACATCAAGGACATGAACATGAAAATGATAAAAACTAAATAATAATTATATGACTTATTTTTAACACTTTTACGAGTGGGGCTTTTTTGGAACTTTTAGTAGGATTTAATGTTATTTTTTAAACTTGTCATTGCTCAAAAAAAAATTTAAAAATCAATGTTTTTATTTTTGATCTATTCTAGGGCAAAGTTACAACCATTGTCTTAACGATTAGTCAACTAATCGGATAATTATGTTTTATAGTAAAGGATAAAACAACACAATAAAAATGAAAAAAATTATAATTATATGACTTATTTTGTAATACTTTCACAAGATGGCCCTTTTTGGATCTCCGAGAACTATTAGTAAGATTTTTTTGATTTTTTTTTTTACCTGTCATTGCTAAAAAATAATAAATAAATAAAAATCAGTGTTGTGAATTTTTAACCTATTTAAGGCTCCAAGTACTTGACCTCAAATATAAAATTTAGATTTTTTTTTTTTTTTTGGGGGGGTGTTGCCTATTTTGTATATTTTTGCTAAAAAAAAAAAAAAAAGTGAACATTTTTTGCATATTTTGTGTG
>NC_084556.2:53102500-53155000 GCF_033978685.3 Nerophis lumbriciformis | reverse complement strand
TTTTTCATTGCTAAAATTTTTTTTTTTTATCAAAATCATTGTTGGGGAATTTTTGACCTATTTAGGGCTCCAATTAGTTCACCTCAAATATTCAACTTTGAATTTTTTGGGCGGGGGAATGTTGCCTATTTTGTATTTTTTTGCCCGCCAAAAAATGACAACATGAATATGAAAATGATAAAAACTAAATAATAATTATATGACTTATTTTTTAATAATAAGTTGGCCCTTTTTGGATACCCTATAACTTTAAGTATGATTTGTTTTTTGTTTTTTTACCTGTCATTGCTAAAAAAAAACAAAAACAAAAAACATCAAAATCAGTGTTGGGGAATTTTTGACCTATTTAGGGCTCCAATTAGTTCACCTCAAATATTCAACTTTGAATTTTTTGGGGGGGGGAAATGTTGCCTACTTTGTATTTTTTTGCCCCCCCAAAAATGACAACAAGGACATGAACATGAAAATGATAAAAACTAAATAATAATTATATTACTTATTTTTAACACTTTTATGAGTGGGGATTTTTTGGACTCTTAAAAACTTTTAGTATGATTTTTTATTTTTTTTTAAACTTGTCATTGCTAAAAAAAAAAAACAACAACGTTTTTATTTTTTATTTATTCTAGGGTCAAATTACATGAAATATTCCACTCTGAAATATATTTGGAGAAAAATATTGCATATTTTGTGTGTAAAAGGGAAAAAACATCAAAATAATAACATAGAAGCGGTCCTATGAGGGCCGGGCCACATGGCTGAAAACTGTATCACGATATCAGTCTTTTATATCAGTCAATATCGATATTTAATGACATTTTTATGACCTATGGGAAATAGGGCCGCGACTAACAATTATTTTGATAGTCGATTAGTCAACGATTGTCTGAACGATTAGTCGACAAATCGGATAATAAAGCGTTTTTATGTTTTATAGTAAAGGATAAAACAACACAATAATAATTAAAAAATAATAATTATATGACTTATTTTTTTTATAATAAGTTGGCACTTTTTGTATACCCGAGAACTTTTAGTATGATTTTTTTCATTGCTAAACATTTTTTTTTTTTTATCAAAATCATTGTTGGGGAATTTTTGACCTATTTAGGGCTCCAATTAGTTCACCTCAAATATTCAACTTTGAATTTTTTGGGCGGGGGAATGTTGCCTATTTTGTATTTTTTTGCCCGCCAAAAAATGACAACATGAATATGAAAATGATAAAAACTAAATAATAATTATATGACTTATTTTTTAATAATAAGTTGGCCCTTTTTGGATACCCTAGAACTTTAAGTATGATTTGTTTTTTGTTTTTTTACCTGTCATTGCTAAAAAAAAATTAAAAAACAAAACATCAAAATCAGTGTTGGGGAATTTTTTACCTATTTAGTGCTCCAATTAGTTCACCTCAAATATTCAACTTTGAATTTTTTGGGGGGGGGAAATGTTGCCTACTTTGTATTTTTTTTGCCCCCCAAAAAATGACAACAAGGACATGAACATGAAAATGATAAAAACTAAATAATAATTATATTACTTATTTTTAACACTTTTATGAGTGGGGCTTTTTTGGACTCTTAAAAACTTTTAGTATGATTTTTTATTTTTTTTTAAACTTGTCATTGCTAAAAAAAAAAAAAAAATCAACGTTTTTATTTTTTATTTATTCTAGGGTCAAATTACATGAAATATTCCACTCTGAAATATTTGGGGAGAAAATTATTGCATATTTTGTGTGTAAAAGGGAAGAAACATAAAAATAATAACATAGAAGCGGTCCTATGAGGGCCGGGCCACATGGCTGAAAACTGTATCACGATATCAGTCTTTTATATCAGTCAATATCGATATTTAATGATATTTTTATGACCTATGGGAAATAGGGCCGCGACTAACGATTATTTTGATAGTCGATTAGTCAACGATTGTCTGAACGATTAGTCGACAAATCGGATAATAAAGCGTTTTTATGTTTTATAGTAAAGGATAAAACAACACAATAATAATTAAAAAATAATAATTATATGACTTATTTTTTTATAATAAGTTGGCACTTTTTGTATACCCGAGAACTTTTAGTATGATTTTTTTCATTGCTAAAAAATTTTTTTTAATCAAAATCATTGTTGGGGAATTTTTGACCTATTTAGGGCTCCAATTAGTTCACCTCAAATATTCAACTTTGAATTTTTTTGGGGGGGGGAACTGTTGCCTACTTTGTATCTTTTTTGCCCCCCAAAAATTGACAACATGAATATGAAAATGATAAAAACTAAATAATAATTATATGACTTATTTTTTAATAATAAGTTGGCTCTTTTTGGATACCCGAGATCTTTTAGTATGATTTTTTTTTTTTTTACCTGTCATTGCTAAAAAAAAAAAAAAAAAAAAAACATCAAAATCAGTGTTGGGGAATTTTTTACCTATTTAGGGCTCCAATTAGTTCACCTCAAATATTCAACTTTGAATTTTTTGGGGGGGGGAAATGTTGCCTACTTTGTATTTTTTTGCCCCCCAAAAAATGACAACAAGGACATGAACATGAAAATGATAAAAACTAAATAATAATTATATTACTTATTTTTAACACTTTTATGAGTGGAGCTTTTTTGGACTCTTAAAAACTTTTAGTATGATTTTTTATTTTTTTTTAAACTTGTCATTGCTAAAAAAAAAAAAATCAACGTTTTTATTTTTTATTTATTCTAGGGTCAAATTACATGAAATATTCCACTCTGAAATATTTTTGGAGAAAAATATTGCATATTTTGTGTGTAAAAGGGAAAAAACATAAAAATAATAACATAGAAGCGGTCCTATGAGGGCCGGGCCACATGGCTGAAAACTGTATCACAATATCAGTCTTTTATATCGGTCAATATCGATATTTAATTATATTGTTATGACCTATGGGAAATAGGGCCGCGACTAACGATTATTTTGATAGTCGATTAGTCAACGATTGTCTGAACGATTAGTCGACAAATCGGATAATAAAGCGTTTTTATGTTTTATAGTAAAGGATAAAACAACACAATAATAATTAAAAAATAATAATTATATGACTTATGTTTTTATAATAAGTTGGCACTTTTTGTATACCCGAGAACTTTTAGTATGATTTTTTTCATTGCTAAAAAATTTTTTTTTTATCAAAATCATTGTTGGGGAATTTTTGACCTATTTAGGGCTCCAATTAGTTCACCTCAATTATTCAACTTTGAATTTTTCGGGCGGGGGAATGTTGCCTATTTTGTATTTTTTTGCCCGCCAAAAAATGACAACATGAATATGAAAATGATAAAAACTAAATAATAATTATATGACTTATTTTTTAATAACAAGTTGGCCCTTTTTGGATAGCCTATAACTTTAAGTATGATTTGTTTTTTGTTTTTTTACCTGTCATTGCTAAAAAAAAATTAAAAAACAAAACATCAAAATCAGTGTTGGGGAATTGTTTACCTATTTAGGGCTCCAATTAGTTCACCTCAAATATTCAACTTTGAATTTTTTTGGGGGGGGGAAATGTTGCCTACTTTGTATTTTTTTGCCCCCCAAAAAATGACAAGGACATGAACATGAAAATGATAAAAACTAAATAATAATTATATTACTTATTTTTAACACTTTTATGAGTGGGGCTTTTTTGGACTCTTAAAAACTTTTAGTATGATTTTTTATTTTTTTTTAAACTTGTCATTGCTGAAATAAAAAAAAATTAACGTTTTTATTTTTTATTTATTCTAGGGTCAAATTACATGAAATATTCCACTCTGAAATATTTTTGGAGAAAAATATTGCATATTTTGTGTGTAAAAGGGAAAAAACATAAAAATAATAACATAGAAGCGGTCCTATGAGGGCCGGGCCACATGGCTGAAAACTGTATCACGATATCAGTCTTTTATGTCGGTCAATATCGATATTTAATTATATTTTTATGACCTATGGGAAATAGGGCCGCGACTAACGATTATTTTGATAGTCGATTAGTCAACGATTGTCTGAACGATTAGTCGACTAATCGGATAATAAAGCGTTTTTATGTTTTATAGTAAAGGATAAAACAACACAATAATAATTAAAAAATAATAATTATATGACTTATTTTTTTATAATAAGTTGGCACTTTTTGTATACCCGAGAACTTTTAGTATGATTTTTTTCATTGCTAAAAATTTTTTTTTTATCAAAATCATTGTTGGGGAATTTTTTTACCTATTTAGGGCTCCAATTAGTTCACCTCAAATATTCAACTTTGAATTTTTTGGGCGGGGGAATGTTGCCTATTTTGTATTTTTTTGCCCGCCAAAAAATGACAACATGAATATGAAAATGATAAAAACTAAATAATAATTATATGACTTATTTTTTAATAATAAGTTGGCCCTTTTTGGATACCCGAGATCTTTTAGTATGATTTTTTTTTTTTTTTTTTTTTTTTTTACCTGTCATTGCTAAAAAAAAAATTAAAAAACAAAACATCAAAATCAGTGTTGGGGAATTTTTTACCTATTTAGGGCTCCAATTAGTTCACCTCAAATATTCAACTTTGAATTTTTTGGGGGGGGGGAAATGTTGCCTACTTTGTATTTTTTTGCCCCCCAAAAAATGACAACAAGGACATGAACATGAAAATGATAAAAACTAAATAATAATTATATTACTTATTTTTAACACTTTTATGAGTGGGGCTTTTTTGGACTCTTAAAAACTTTTAGTATGATTTTTTTTTTTTTTTAAACTTGTCATTGCTAAAAAAAAAAAAAAAATCAATGTTTTTATTTTTTATTTATTCTAGGGTCAAATTACATGAAATATTCCACTCTGAAATATTTTTGGAGAAAAATATTGCATATTTTGTGTGTAAAAGGGAAAAAACATAAAAATAATAACATAGAAGCGGTCCTATGAGGGCTGGGCCACATGGCTGAAAACTGTATCACAATATCAGTCTTTTATATCGGTCAATATCGATATTTAATTATATTTTTATGACCTATGGGAAATAGGGCTGCAACTAACGATTATTTTTGGAGAAAAATGTTGCAGATTTTGTGTGTTACAAGGGCATAAAACATAAAAATAATTAGAGGACTTATTTTTAACACTTTCATGAGTTGGGCCTTTTTGGATCCCCGAGAACTTTTAGTATGATTTTATTTTTTTATTTTTTTTAACCTGTCAGAGCTAAAAAAAAAAAATAATAAATCCAAATCAGTGTTGTGAATTATTGACCCATTTAAGGCTCCAATTACTTGACCTTAAATATTCCACTTTGAATTTTTTTGGGGGGGAAATGTTGCCTTTTTTTTTTATAATTTACCAAAAAAAAAAAGGGCATGAAAATAATAAAAACAAAAAAAATATTATATGACTTATTTTTAACACTTTCATTTTTAACATTTTGGAGAATTTTTAGTGTGATTTTTATTTTATTTTATTTTTTATTTTTTAAACCTGTCTTTGCTCAAATAATTATAATAAATCAAAATCAATGTGGTTATTCTTGACATATTCTAGGGTCAAATTAAATGAAATTTTTCACTCTGAAATATTTTTGGAGAGAAATACTGCATATTTTATGTGTTACAAGGGCATAAAACATAAACATAATAACAAAACAATTATATAATTGTATGACTTATTTTTAACACTTTCATGAGTTGGTAATTTTTGGATCCCGAGAACTTTTAGTATGATTTTATTTATTTGTATTTATTTTTTTTTTTTTAAATAAACCTGCCATTGCTAAAAAAATATTAATAAATCAAAATCAGTGTTGTGAATTATTGACCTATTTAAGGCTCCAATTATTTGACCTTAAATATTCCACTTTGAATTTTTTGGGGGGGGAAATGTTGCCTATTTTTAATTTTTTTTTACCAAAAAAAATGACAATAAGGGTGTGATCATGAAAATAATAAAAACAAAAAAAATAATTATATGACTTATTTTTAACACTTTGGATCCTCGATAACTTTTAGTGTGATTTTTTTTTATATTTGTTACAAGGGCATAAAACATAAACATAATAACAAAAAAAATTATAATTATATGACTTATTTTTAACACTTTCATGAGTTGGTCCTTTTTAGATCCCGAGAACTGAAATGTTGCCTATTTAAAAAAATATATACCCCCAAAAAATGACAAGGGCATGATCATGAAAATAATAAAAACAAAAAAATAATTATGACTTATTTTTAACACTTTCATTTTTAGCACTTTGGATCCCCGAGAACTTTTAGTGTGATTGTTTTTTATTTTTTTAAACCTGTCATAGCTCAAAAAATAATAATAAATCAAAATCAGTGTTGTGAATTATTGACCCATTTAAGGCTCCAATTACTTGACCTTAAATATTCCACTTTGAATTTTTTTGGGGGGGAAATGTTGCCTTTTTTTTTTTTTTTTAAATGATTTACCAAAAAAAAAAGGACATGAAAATAATAAAAACAAAAAAAATATTATATGACTTATTTTTAACACTTTCATTTTTAACACTTTGGATCCTCGAGAATTTTTAGTGTGATTTTTTTTTTAATTTTTTTTAAAAATTTTTATTTTTTAAACCTGTCTTTGCTCAAATAATTATAATAAATCAAAATCAATGTGGTTATTCTTGACATATTCTAGGGTCAAATTAAATAAAATGTTCCACTCTGAAATATTTTTGGAGAGAAATACTGCATATTTTATGTGTTACAAGGGCATAAAACATAAACATAATAACAAAACAATTATATAATTGTATGACTTATTTTTAACACTTTCATGAGTTGGTAATTTTTGGATCCCCGAGAACTTTTAGTATGATTTTTTTTTTTTTTTTTTTTTTTTTAAATAAACCTGCCATTGCTCAAAAAATAATAATAAATCAAAATCAGTGTTGTGAATTATTGACCTATTTAAGGCTCAAATTATTTGACCTTAAATATTCCACTTTGAATTTTTTTTGGGCGGCAATGTTGCCTATTTTTAATTTTTTTTTACCAAAAAAAATGACAATAAGGGTGTGATCATGAAAATAATAAAAACAAAAAAAATAATTATATGACTTATTTTTAACACTTTGGATCCTCGATAACTTTTAGTGTGATTTTTTTTTATATTTGTTACAAGGGCATAAAACATAAACATAATAACAAAAAAATTATAATTATATGACTTATTTTTAACACTTTCATGAGTTGGTCCTTTTTAGATCCCGAGAACTGAAATGTTGCCTATTTAAAAAAATATATACCCCCAAAAAATGACAAGGGCATGATCATGAAAATAATAAAAACAAAAAAATAATTATGACTTATTTTTAACACTTTCATTTTTAGCACTTTGGATCCCCGAGAACTTTTAGTGTGATTGTTTTTTATTTTTTTAAACCTGTCATAGCTCAAAAAATAATAATAAATCAAAATCAGTGTTGTGAATTATTGACCCATTTAAGGCTCCAATTACTTGACCTTAAATATTCCACTTTGAATTTTTTTGGGGGGGAAATGTTGCCTTTTTTTTTTTTTTTAAATGATTTACCAAAAAAAAAAGGACATGAAAATAATAAAAACAAAAAAAATATTATATGACTTATTTTTAACACTTTCATTTTTAACACTTTGGATCCTCGAGAATTTTTAGTGTGATTTTTTTTTAAATTTTTTTAAATTTTTTTTATTTTTTAAACCTGTCTTTGCTCAAATAATTATAATAAATCAAAATCAATGTGGTTATTCTTGACATATTCTAGGGTCAAATTAAATAAAATGTTCCACTCTGAAATATTTTTGGAGAGAAATACTGCATATTTTATGTGTTACAAGGGCATAAAACATAAACATAATAACAAAACAATTATATAATTGTATGACTTATTTTTAACACTTTCATGAGTTGGTAATTTTTGGATCCCCGAGAACTTTTAGTATGATTTTTTTTTTTTTTTTTTTTTTTTTTTTAAATAAACCTGCCATTGCTCAAAAAATAATAATAAATCAAAATCAGTGTTGTGAATTATTGACCTATTTAAGGCTCAAATTATTTGACCTTAAATATTCCACTTTGAATTTTTTTTGGGCGGCAATGTTGCCTATTTTTAATTTTTTTTTACCAAAAAAAATGACAATAAGGGTGTGATCATTAAAATAATAAAAACAAAAAAATAATTATACGATTTATTTTTGACACTTTGGATCCTCGAGAACTTTTAGTGTGATTTTTTTTTAATTTGTTACAAGGGCATAAAACAAACATAATAACAAAAAAATTATAATTATATGACTTATTTTTAACACTTTCATGAGTTGGTCCTTTTTAGATCCCGAGAACTTTTAGTGTGATTTTATTTTATTTTTTTAAACCTGTCATTGCTCAAAAAATAATAATAAATCAAAATCAGTGTTGTGAATTTTTGACCTATTTAAGGCTCAAATTACTTCACCTTAAATATTCCACTTTGAATTTTTGGTGGGGGGAAATGTTGCCTATTTAAAAAAATATATACCCCCAAAAAATGACAAGGGCATGATCATGAAAATAATAAAAACAAAAAAATAATTATATGACTTATTTTTAACACTTTCATTTTTAGCACTTTGGATCCCCGAGAACTTTTAGTGTGATTGTTTTTTATTTTTTTAAACCTGTCATAGCTCAAAAAATAATAATAAATCAAAATCAGTGTTGTGAATTATTGACCCATTTAAGGCTCCAATTACTTGACCTTAAATATTCCACTTTGAATTTTTTTTGGGGGGGAAATGTTGCCTTTTTTTTTTTTTTTTAAATGATTTACCAAAAAAAAAAAAAGGACATGAAAATAATAAAAACAAAAAAATAATTATATGACGTATTTTTAACACTTTCATTTTTAACACTTTGGATCCCCGAGAACTTTTAGTATGATTTTTATTTTTATTTTTAAATATATATATAAACCTGCCATTGCTCAAAAAATAATAATAAATCAAAATCAGTGTTGTGAATTATTGACCTATTTAAGGCTCCAATTATTTGACCTTAAATATTCCACTTTTAATTTTTTTTGGGCGGCAATGTTGCCTATTTTTAATTTTTTTTTACCAAAAAAAATGACAATAAGGGTGTGATCATTAAAATAATAAAAACAAAAAAATAATTATACGATTTATTTTTGACACTTTGGATCCTCGAGAACTTTTAGTGAGATTTTTTTTTATTTGTTACAAGGGCATAAAACATAAACATAATAACAAACAAATTATAATTATATGACTTATTTTTAACACTTTAATGAGTTGGTCCTTTTTAGATCCCGAGAACTTTTAGTGTGATTTTATTTTATTTTTTTAAACCTGTCATTGCTCAAAAAATAATAATAAATCAAAATCAGTGTTGTGAATTATTGACCTATTTAAGGCTCAAATTACTTCACCTTAAATATTCCACTTTGAATTTTTGGTGGGGGGAAATGTTGCCTATTTAAAAAAATATATACCCCCAAAAAATGACAAGGGCATGATCATGAAAATAATAAAAACAAAAAAATAATTATATGACTTATTTTTAACACTTTCATTTTTAGCACTTTGGATCCCCGAGAACTTTTAGTGTGATTGTTTTTAATTTTTTTAAACCTGTCATAGCTCAAAAAATAATAATAAATCAAAATCAGTGTTGTGAATTATTGACCCATTTAAGGCTCCAATTACTTGACCTTAAAAATTCCACTTTGAATTTTTTTGGGGGGGAAATGTTGCCTTTTTTTTTTTTTTTTAATAATTTACCCCAAAAAAAAAGGGCATGAAAATAATAAAAACAAAAAAATAATTATATGACTTATTTTTAACACTTTCATTTTTAGCACTTTGGATCCCCGAGAACTTTTAGTGTGATTGTTTTTAATTTTTTTAAACCTGTCTTTGCTCAAATAATTATAATAAATCAAAATCAATGTGGTTATTCTTGACATATTCTAGGGTCAAATTAAATAAAATGTTCCACTCTGAAATATTTTTGGAGAGAAATACTGCATATTTTATGTGTTACAAGGGCATAAAACATAAACATAATAACAAAACAATTATATAATTGTATGACTTATTTTTAACACTTTCATGAGTTGGTAATTTTTGGATCCCCGAGAACTTTTAGTATGTTTTTTTTTTTTTAATAAACCTGCCATTGTTAAAAAAATAATAATAAATCAAAATCAGTGTTGTGAATTATTGACCTATTTAAGGCTCCAATTATTTGACCTTAAATATTCCACTTTGAATTTTTTTTGGGCGGCAATGTTGCCTATTTTTATTTATTTTTTTACCAAAAAAAATGACAATAAGGGTGTGATCATTAAAATAATAAAAACAAAAAAATAATTATACGATTTATTTTTGACACTTTGGATCCTCGAGAACTTTTAGTGTGATTTTTTATTTGTTACAAGGGCATAAAACATAAACATAATAACAAAAAAATTATAATTATATGACTTATTTTTAACACTTTCATGAGTTGGTCCTTTTTAGATCCCGAGAACTTTTAGTGTGATTTTATTTTATTTCTTTAGACCTGTCATTGCTCAAAAAATTAATAATAAATCAAAATCAGTGTTGTGAATTATTGACCTATTTAAGGCTCAAATTACTTCACCTTAAATATTCCACTTTGAATTTTTAGTGGGGGGAAATGTTGCCTATTTAAAAAAATATATACCCCCAAAAAATGACAAGGGCATGATCATGAAAATAATAAAAACAAAAAAATAATTATATGACTTATTTTTAACACTTTCATTTTTAGCACTTTGGATCCCCGAGAACTTTTAGTGTGATTGTTTTTTATTTTTTTAAACCTGTCATAGCTCAAAAAAAAAAAAAAAATCCAAATCAGTGTTGTGAATTATTGACCCATTTAAGGCTCCAATTACTTGACCTTAAATATTCCACTTTGAATTTTTTTGGGGGGGAAATGTTGCCTTTTTTTTTTTTTTTTTAATGATTTACCAAAAAAAAAAAGGACATGAAAATAATAAAAACAAAAAAAATATTATATGACTTATTTTTAACACTTTCATTTTTAACACTTTGGATCCTCGAGAATTTTTAGTGTCATTTTTTTTTTTTTTTTTTTTTTTTTTTTTTTTTAAACCTGTCTTTGCTCAAATAATTATAATAAATCAAAATCAATGTGGTTATTCTTGACATATTCTAGGGTCAAATTAAATAAAATGTTCCACTCTGAAATATTTTTGGAGAGAAATACTGCATATTTTATGTATTACAAGAGCATAAAACATAAACATAATAACAAAACAATTATATAATTGTATGACTTATTTTTAACACTTTCATGAGTTGGTAATTTTTGGATCCCCGAGAACTTTTAGTATGATTTTTTTTTAATTTTGTTTTTATAAACCTGCCATTGCTCAAAAAATAATAATAAATCAAAATCAGTGTTGTGAATTATTGACCTATTTAAGGCTCCAATTATTTGACCTTAAATATTCCACTTTGAATTTTTTTTGGGCGGCAATGTTGCCTATTTTGAATTTTTTTTTACCAAAAAAAATGACAATAAGGGTGTGATCATTAAAATAATAAAAACAAAAAAATAATTATACGATTTATTTTTGACACTTTGGATCCTCGAGAACTTTGTGTAATTTTTTTTAATTTGTTACAAGGGCATAAAACATAATAACAAAACAATTATAATTATATGACTTATTTTTAACACTTTCATGAGTTGGTCCTTTTTAGATCCCGAGAACTTTTAGTGTGATTTTATTTTATTTTTTTAAACCTGTCATTGCTCAAAAAATAATAATAAATCAAAATCAGTGTTGTGAATTATTGACCTATTTAAGGCTCAAATTACTTCACCTTAAATATTCCACCTTGAATTTTTGGTGGGGGGAAATGTTGCCTATTTAAAAAAATATATACCCCCAAAAAATGACAAGGGCATGATCATGAAAATAATAAAAACAAAAAAATAATTATATGACTTATTTTTAACACTTTCATTTTTAGCACTTTGGATCCCCGAGAACTTTTAGTGTGATTGTTTTTAATTTTTTTAAACCTGTCATAGCTCAAAAAATAATAATAAATCCAAATCAGTGCTGTGAATTATTGACCCATTTAAGGCTCCAATTACTTGACCTTAAATATTCCACTTTGAATTTTTTTGGGGGGGAAATGTTGCCTTTTTTTTTTTTTTAAATGATTTACCACAAAAAAAAAAAGGACATGAAAATAATAAAAACAAAAAAAATATTATATGACTTATACTGTACTGCCCTAAGACTGCCAGCAGGACACAAAATGAATGAATGAAGTGTTCGAACACAGGGACATAGTTCGCACACAGAGGCACATTTGGCCTGATCTAAACGTTCGTAAACCCGAAAAGTTCGCAACTACAGGGGTTTGTAAATCGAAATTTCGCTGTATAATGTTGATATTTTGGTTGACGTACTCTTAGCATTTGTAAGTCCACAGCAAATCCCTCCTTCTTTCCAGACTGGTTTGTTGGATTTTTGGACCGATATTTAGCAACAAAATAGACAAAACTTGGTGAGTGGCGAGAAAAGTAACACTGAGGATCACTGAATTGGCGACCAAGTAATGGACCGCGTCAACAGGAAGTGTGTACTATTGTGTACTGTACTGCCCTAAGACTGCCAGCGGGACACAAAATGAATGAATGAAGCGTTCGAACACAAAGACATAGTTCGCACATTTGGCCTGATCTAAACCTAAAACGTTCGCAAATAGAGGGGTCTGTAAATCGAGGTTCCACTGTATAATGTTGATGTTTTGGTTGACCTACTCCTTGCATTGACATTTTTAAGACCACAGCAAATCCCTCCTTCTTTCCAGACTGTTTTTTTGGCTGTACATACCCATACTTAGTAACAAAATAGACAAAACTTGGTGAGTGGCGAGAAAAGTAACACTGAGGAACACTGAAGTGGCGACCAAGTAATGGACTGCGTCAACAGGAAGTGTGTACTATTGTGTACTGTACTGCCCTAAGACTGCCAGCGGGACACAAAATGAATGAATGAAGTGTTCGAACACAAAGACATAGTTCGCACATTTGGCCTGATCTAAACCTAAAACGTTCGCAAATAGAGGGGTCTGTAAATCAAGGTTCCACTGTATAATGTTGATATTTCGGTTGACCTACTCCTTGCATTTACATTTTTAAGTCCACAGCAAATCCCTCCTTCTTTCCAGACTGTTTTTTTGGCTTTATGTACCCATACTTAGTAACAAAATAGACAAAACTTGGTGAGTGGCGAGAAAAGGAACACTGAGGAACACTGAAGTGGCGACCAAGTAATGGACTGCGTCAACAGGAAGTGTGTACTATTGTGTACTGTACTGCCCTAAGACTGCCGGCGGCATACAAAATGAATGAATGAAGTGTTCGAACACAGGGACATGGTTCGCACACAGAGGCACATTTGGCCTGATCTAAACGTTCGTAAACCCGAAAAGTTCGCAACTATAGGGATTTGTAAATCCAATTTCGCTGTATAATGTTGATATTTTGGTTGACGTACTCTTAGCATTTGTAAGTCCACAGCAAATCCCTCCTTCTTTCCAGACTGGTTTGTTGGATTTTTGGACCGATATTTAGCAACAAAATAGACAAAACTTGGTGAGTGGCGAGAAAAGTAACACTGAGGATCACTGAAGTGGCGACCAAGTAATGGACCGCGTCAACAGGAAGTGTGTACTATTGTGTACTGTACTGCCCTAAGACTGCCAGCGGGACACAAAATGAATGAATGAAGTGTTCGAACACAAAGACATAGTTCGCACATTTGGCCTGATCCAAACCTAAAACGTTCGCAAATAGAGGGGTCTGTAAATCAAGGTTCCACTGTATAATGTTGATATTTTGGTTGACCTACTCCTTGCATTGACATTTTTAAGTCCACAGCAAATCCCTCCTTCTTTCCAGACTGTTTTTTTTGGTTTTATGTACCCATACTTAGTAACAAAATGGACAAAACTTGGTGAGTGGCGAGAAAAGGAACACTGAGGAACACTGAAGTGGCGACCAAGTAATGGACCGCGTCAACAGGAAGTGTGTACTATTGTGTACTGTACTGCCCTAAGACTGCCAGCAGGACACAAAATGAATGAATGAAGTGTTCGAACACAGGGACATGGTTCGCACACAGAGGCACATTTGGCCTGATCTAAACGTTCGTAAACCCGAAAAGTTCGCAACTATAGGGATTTGTAAATCCAATTTCGCTGTATAATGTTGATATTTTGGTTGACGTACTCTTAGCATTTGTAAGTCCACAGCAAATCCCTCCTTCTTTCCAGACTGTTTTTTTGGCTTTTTGGACCGATACTTAGTAACAAAATACACGAAACTTGGTGAGTGGCGAGAAAAGGAACACTGAGGAACACTGAAGTGGCGACCAGATAATGGACTGCGTCAACAGGAAGTGTGTACTATTGTGTACTGTACTGCCCTAAGACTGCCGGCGGCATACAAAATGAATGAATGAAGTGTTCAAACACAGGGACATAGTTCGCACACAGAGGCACATTTGGCCTGATCTAAACGTTCGTAAACCCGAAAAGTTCGCAACTATAGGGATTTGTAAATCCAATTTCGCTGTATAATGTTGATATTTTGGTTGACGTACTCTTAGCATTTGTAAGTCCACAGCAAATCCCTCCTTTTTTCCAGACTGGTTTGTTGGATTTTTGGACCGATATTTAGCAACAAAATAGACAAAACTTGGTGAGTGGCGAGAAAAGTAACACTGAGGATCACTGAAGTGGCGACCAAGTAATGGACTGCGTCAACAGGAAGTGTGTACTATTGTGTACTGTACTGCCCTAAGACTGCCAGCGGGACACAAAATGAATGAATGAAGCGTTCGAACACAAAGACATAGTTCGCACATTTGGCCTGATCTAAACCTAAAACGTTCGCAAATAGAGGGGTCTGTAAATCAAGGTTCCACTGTATAATGTTGATGTTTTGGTTGACCTACTCCTTGCATTGACATTTGTAAGTCCACAGCAAATCCCTCCTTCTTTCCAGACTGTTTTTTTTGGTTTTATGTACCCATACTTAGTAACAAAATGGACAAAACTTGGTGAGTGGCGAGAAAAGGAACACTGAGGAACACTGAAGTGGTGACCAAGTAATGGACCAGCGGCACACAAAATGAATGAATGAAGCGTTCAAACACAGGGACATAGTTCGCACACAGAGGCACATTTGGCCTGATCTAAACGTTCGTAAACCCGAAAAGTTCGCAACTAGAGGGGTTTGTAAATCGAAGTTTCGCTGTATAATGTTGATATTGTGGTTGACGTACTCTTAGCATTTGTAAGTCCACAGCAAATCCCTCCAATTTGATATAAATAATAAAGATAACCCTTATAATATTCAAGACGTCATCTTGTGTTTTAGGTGAACCTGGCGAGCCGTCCCCCCTGACCTTACAGGACACGTTGCCCGCCATGACCGAGGGCGAGGAGCTGATGCCTTGCATCCCAGAGGGTCTTAGTTCAGACCTCCTGATGGACATGGAGACGGTCCTGTCCGGGTCTCACATGGACAGGGACAGCCTGCTCACCTGGCTATAGACCCCACCCGCGCACAGACCCGCCTGCCCGGCTCGTCTTAGAGAACCCTTGTCGGGAACTTCTATGGATTTTGAGACGCTAGACCCGGATGACTCACCTGAAATAACCCTGCCGCAGGTGGTAAGCTGCTAGAATTCTCCTTGTTTTTTTTCTTCCTGGGAGCTCCTTTTTGAAGCGTTTTCAGGACTTTCTGGTAATCGTCACCCAGCAGGTGGCGCTGCTTCACTTTAATGCACATTTTCATGGTAACTTAGAAACGCGAGCTACGTTCCAAGATAAGGACAAATTGAAGGTGGTCACATGTTACAAGCGAGCCTAAAAACAGTATTATTACTGGAGTATTACAAACGTCAAAAACAAGTCCAGTGCCCCCCCAAAAAAAGCTAGCGTGTTTTCCCAAGTGTGCTGAAATTGAAGTGAAGGTAAAAAAAAAAAAAAAAAAAGCTTTATTTTTTATTGGTTTTATGCATTTTACCAAGAAAAAGATGTTCATTATTGGGGATTGCGGTGGTGTGGAAGTGTACTGCATCGTACTTTTTACTGTTTTCATTAGGGGTGCACGGAAAAAAAATCAGTTTGCATCTGAATCGCGATTCTTATTCAACCCGGTTCTAAGTCGATTCATAACTCTTAAAAAAAAAAAAAAAAAAGATAATTTTAATTATTTTTTTAATAAAAATCCATTTTTAGGCCATCTCCGAGCAACCAGAAGGAGCTTTTTCTATTATTGCACCCAGAAATGCGAGAATCGGTTCTAATCGAGAATCTGAATCGAATCGGAACCGGGTTGAATCGTTAGGCGTCCAAAGAGTCACACCCCTAGTTTCACTCTTGTCCGAATGTTAGAAACACAACTTGGACACGACTTCGAGGTAAAATAATACATATATTTGTGAAGAATTTGATGGAAGTTGTGTTGTTTTGATTGCATTTTCTTATTGTGTGGTTTTTATCGGTAACACAAGAACCCGAGACAATGTTTTATATTCTTGCCGTGTTACAAAAATCGAATATTAGCAGGATTTTTTTTTTTTTAGCTTTTGATTGGAATTGATTGACACTTCTGCAATTTGTTTTGTACAACTGCCGCAATGCACTGAGTTGTGTAACGTTAGTGAACCGCAACTTATTCTTCCTCCGGCTATTAAGTTGATAGCCCGGGCTTTTAGCTCGATAGTCAGCGCGCTTGCCTCTCGCGCCAAAGCAGTAAGAGGAAAAAACGCAATACAACCGAGTGAGAGAGTGGTGCCGTGACCCGGATTGACTTCAAGAACAAGGCTGGCCTCTCGTGCCAGCGACCTGGGTTCAGAGCAGTAGAAAAAAAACACAACACAACACAGCCGTGAGAGAAAGGGGGAGTACACACGGGCTGCAGTGGTGCCGTGACCCGGATTGACTTAGCCCGGGCTTTTAGCTCGATAGTCAGCACGCTCGCCTCTCTTGCCAGCGACCTGGGTTCAGAGCAGTAGGAAAGAAACAGGACACAGCCGAGAGAGAGGGGGAGTACACGCTGACTGCAGTGGTGCCGTGACCCGGATTGACTTAAGTTTATAGCCCGGGCTTTTAGCTCGTTGGTCAGCACGCTCGCCTCTCGTGCTGTCGACCTGGGTTAAGAGCAGTAAGAGAAAAAACGCAATACAACTGATAGAGAGAGAGTGAGAGAGAGAGTACACAGTCGCTACAGTGGTGCCGTGACCCGGACTGACTTCAAGAGCAAGGCTGGCTATTGAGTTTATAGTCCGGGCTTTTAGCTCGTTAGTCAGCACGCTCGCCTCTCGTGCCGGCGACCTGGGTTCAGAGCAGTAGAAAAAAAACACAACACAACACAGCCGTGAGAGAAAGGGGGAGTACACACGGGCTGCAGTGGTGCCGTGACCCGGATTGACTTAGCCCGGGCTTTTAGCTCGATAGTCAGCACGCTCGCCTCTCTTGCCAGCCGACCTGGGTTCAGAGCAGTAGGAAAGAAGCAGGACACAGCCGAGAGAGAGGGGCAGTACACGCGGACTGCAGTGGTGCCGTGACCCGGATTGACTTCAAGTTTAAAGCCTGGGCTTTTAGCTCGTTAGTCAGCATGCTCGCCTCTCGTGCCGGCGACCTGGGTTAAGAGCAGTAAGAGAAAAAAGGCAATACAACTGAGAGAGAGAGAGAGAGAGAGAGAGTACACAGTCGCTACAGTGGTGCCGTGACCCGGACTGACTTCAAGAGCAAGGCTGGCTATTGAGTTTATAGCCCGGGCTTTTAGCTCGTTAGTCAGCACGCTCGCCTCTCGTGCCGGCGACCTGGGTTAAGAGCAGTAAGAGAAAAAAACGCAATACAACCGAGAGAGAGAGAGAGTACACAGTCGCTGCAGTGGTGCCGTGACCCGGATTGACTTCAAGAGCAAGGCTGGCTATTGAGTTTATAGCCCGGGCTTTTAGCTCGTTAGTCAGCACGCTCTCCTCTCGTGCCAGTGACCTGGGTTCAGAGCAGTAGAAAAAAAACACAACACAACACAGCCGAGAGAGAAAGGGGGGAGTACACACGTGCTGCAGTGGTGCCGTGACCCGGATTGACTTACCCTGATATATTTTAGCTCGTTAGTCAGCGCGCTCGCCTCTCGTGCCAAAGCAGTAAGAGAAAAAACCGCAATACAACCGAGCGAGAGAGTGGTGCCGTGACCCGGATTGACTTCAAGTTTAAAGCCCGGGCTTTTAGCTCGTTAGTCAGCATGCTCGCTTCTCGTGCCGGCGACCTGGGTTAAGAGCAGTAAGAGAAAAAACGCAATACAACTGAGAGAGAGAGAGAGAGAGAGAGAGTACACAGTCGCTACAGTGGTGCCGTGACCCGGACTGACTTCAAGAGCAAGGCTGGCTATTGAGTTTATAGCCCGGGCTTTTAGCTCGTTAGTCAGCACGCTCGCCTCTCGTGCCGGCGACCTGGGTTAAGAGCAGTAAGAGAAAAAAACGCAATACAACCGAGAGAGAGAGAGAGAGTACACAGTCGCTGCAGTGGTGCCGTGACCCGGATTGACTTCAAGAGCAAGGCTGGCTATTGAGTTTATAGCCCGGGCTTTTAGCTCGTTAGTCAGCACGCTCGCCTCTCGTGCCAGTGACCTGGGTTCAGAGCAGTAGAAAAAAACCACAACACAACACAGCCGTGAGAGAAAGGGGGAGTACACACGGGCTGCAGTGGTGCCGTGACCCGGATTGACTTACCCTGATATATTTTAGCTCGTTAGTCAGCGCGCTCGCCTCTCGTGCCAAAGCAGTAAGAGAAAAAACCGCAATACAACCGAGCGAGAGAGTGGTGCCGTGACCCGGATTGACTTCAAGTTTAAAGCCCGGGCTTTTAGCTCGTTAGTCAGCATGCTCGCCTCTCGTGCCGGCGACCTGGGTTAAGAGCAGTAAGAGAAAAAAGGCAATACAACTGAGAGAGAGAGAGAGAGAGAGAGTACACAGTCGCTACAGTGGTGCCGTGACCCGGACTGACTTCAAGAGCAAGGCTGGCTATTGAGTTTATAGCCCGGGCTTTTAGCTCGTTAGTCAGCACGCTCGCCTCTCGTGCCGGCGACCTGGGTTAAGAGCAGTAAGAGAAAAAAACGCAATACAACCGAGAGAGAGAGAGAGTACACAGTCGCTGCAGTGGTGCCGTGACCCGGATTGACTTCAAGAGCAAGGCTGGCTATTGAGTTTATAGCCCGGGCTTTTAGCTCGTTAGTCAGCACGCTCGCCTCTCGTGCCAGTGACCTGGGTTCAGAGCAGTAGAAAAAAACCACAACACAACACAGCCGTGAGAGAAAGGGGGAGTACACACGGGCTGCAGTGGTGCCGTGACCCGGATTGACTTACCCTGATATATTTTAGCTCGTTAGTCAGCGCGCTCGCCTCTCGTGCCAAAGCAGTAAGAGAAAAAACTGCAATACAACCGAGCGAGAGAGTGGTGCCGTGACCCGGATTGACTTCAGGTTTAAAGCCCGGGCTTTTAGCTCGTTAGTCAGCATGCTCGCTTCTCGTGCCGGTGACCTGGGTTAAGAGCAGTAAGAGAAAAAACGCAATACAACTGAGAGAGAGAGAGAGAGAGAGAGAGAGTACACAGTCGCTACAGTGGTGCTGTGACCCGGACTGACTTCAAGAGCAAGGCTGGCTATTGAGTTTATAGCCCGGGCTTTTAGCTCGTTAGTCAGCACGCTCGCCTCTCGTGCCGGCGACCTGGTTTAAGAGCAGTAAGAGAAAAAAACGCAATACAACCGAGAGAGAGAGAGAGTACACAGTCGCTGCAGTGGTGCCGTGACCCGGATTGACTTCAAGAGCAAGGCTGGCTATTGAGTTTATAGCCCGGGCTTTTAGCTCGTTAGTCAGCACGCTCGCCTCTCGTGCCAGTGACCTGGGTTAAGAGCAGTAAGAGAAAAAAACGCAATACAACCGAGAGAGAGAGAGAGAGAGTACACAGTCGCTGCAGTGGTGCCGTGACCCGGATTGACTTAGCCCGGGCTTTTAGCTCGATAGTCAGCACGCTCGCCTCTCTTGCCAGCGACCTGGGTTCAGAGCAGTAGGAAAGAAACAGGACACAGCCGAGAGAGAGGGGGAGTACACGCGGACTGCAGTGGTGCCGTGACCCGGATTGACTTAAGTTTATAGCCCGGGCTTTTAGCTCGTTGGTCAGCACGCTCGCCTCTCGTGCTGTCGACCTGGGTTAAGAGCAGTAAGAGAAAAAACGCAATACAACTGATAGAGAGAGAGAGAGTACACAGTCGCTACAGTGGTGCCGTGACCCGGACTGACTTCAAGAGCAAGGCTGGCTATTGAGTTTATAGCCCGGGCTTTTAGCTCGTTAGTCAGCACGCTCGCCTCTCGTGCCGGCGACCTGGGTTAAGAGCAGTAAGAGAAAAAAACGCAATACAACCGAGAGAGAGAGAGAGTACACAGTCGCTGCAGTGGTGCCGTGACCCGGATTGACTTCAAGAGCAAGGCTGGCTATTGAGTTTATAGCCCGGGCTTTTAGCTCGTTAGTCAGCACGCTCGCCTCTCGTGCCAGTGACCTGGGTTCAGAGCAGTAGAAAAAAAACACAACACAACACAGCCGAGAGAGAAAGGGGGAGTACACACGTGCTGCAGTGGTGCCGTGACCCGGATTGACTTACCCTGATATATTTTAGCTCGTTAGTCAGCGCGCTCGCCTCTCGTGCCAAAGCAGTAAGAGAAAAAAACGCAATACAACCGAGCGAGAGAGTGGTGCCGTGACCCAGATTGACTTCAAGTTTAAAGCCCGGGCTTTTAGCTCGTTAGTCAGCATGCTCGCCTCTTGTGCCGGCGACCTGGGTTAAGAGCAGTAAGAGAAAAAAGGCAATACAACAGAGAGAGAGAGAGAGAGAGTACACAGTCGCTACAGTGGTGCTGTGACCCGGACTGACTTCAAGAGCAAGGCTGGCTGTTGAGTTTATAGCCCGGGCTTTTAGCTCGTTAGTCAGCACGCTCGCCTCTCGTGCCGGCGACCTGGGCTAAGAGCAATAAGAGAAAAAAGGCAATACAAGAGAGAGAGAGAGAGAGAGAGAGAGAGTACACAGTCGCTGCAGTGGTGCCGTGACCCGGATTGACTTCAAGAGCAAGGCTGGCTATTGAGTTTATAGCCCGGGCTTTTAGCTCGTTAGTCAGCACGCTCGCCTCTTGTGCCGGCAACCTGGGTTAAGAGCAGTAAGAGAAAAAAACGCAATACAACCAAGAGAGAGAGAGAGAGAGAGAGAGAGTACACAGTCGCTGCAGTGGTGCCGTGACCCGGATTGACTTCAAGAGCAAGGCTGGCTATTGAGTTTATAGCCCGGGCTTTTAGCTCGTTAGTCAGCACGCTCGCCTCTCGTGCCAGCGACCTGGGTTCAGAGCAGTAGAAAAAAAACACAACACAACACAGCCGAGAGAGAAAGGGGGAGTACACACGGGCTGCAGTGGTGCCGTGACCCGGATTGACTTCAAGAGCAAGGCTGGCTATTGAGTTTATAGCCCGGGCTTTTAGCTTGTTAGTCAGCGCGCTCGCCTCTCGTGCCAAAGCAGTAAGAGAAAAAAAAACGCAATACAACCGAGTGAGAGAGTGGTGCCGTGACCCGGATTGACTTCAAGAGCAAGGCTGTCTATTGAGTTTATAGCCCGGGCTTTTAGCTCGTTAGTCAGCGCGCTCGCCTCTCGTGCCAAAGCAGTAAGAGGAAAAAACGCAATACAACCGAGTGAGAGAGAGTGGTGCCGTGACCCGGATTGACTTCAAGAGCAAGGCTGGCTATTGAGTTTATAGCCCGGGCTTTTAGCTCGTTAGTCAGCGAGCTCGCCTCTCGTGCCAAAGCAGTAAGAGAAAAAAAACGCAATACAACCGAGTGAGAGAGTGGTGCCGTGACCCGGATTGACTACAAGAGCAATGCTGGCTATCCTGGGTTTTTAGCTCGGTAGTCAACACGCTGAGCACCATGGGTTCGAGTCCTCTGCGGAGCGGACATTTTGATTGATTGATTGATTGAAACTTTTATTAGTAGATTGCACAGTGGCAAGGACCCAACCAGTTGCTAATGTAAATTAGCATTTTAGCTACATGCATCTTCACGTTTGAGGCCTTCGTCACATTTTAAAGCTTGTGTTTGTGTTTTTTTCCCCGAATCCCTCCAATGTATTTTCACTGCAAAGTGACGCTGGTCAAATGAATGCTTGTTTTTTTTCTGTTTTATGGTGAAGTACAACAACACGCAAGCATTAATTTCCCTAATAGTACGCTTTCAGGAAAAGAAAAGAAAAAAGTAACCAGTGAATGAAGACATTGCATTGCTCCTTCTGTGTTGTTTTGTTATTATGATTTGAATATTATCATACATCCCAGTGCAACACACTACCTTATCTGTTATTTATCTTAGAATGCATGACACTCCATATACACAATCATTGTATGTAACATAAGCTTTATCACACACTTTATTTTGTACCTTTTTATGCATGTGGTTTGTATCCATTTATTTTCTCCTTACTTCCTCTATAATCTTTTTTTTTTTTGATGCATAATAAAGATAATAAATGATTTTTTTTTTTTTTCGTCTGGATTATATTCTTGAGACATTTGGGGGGCAACATGTCAATCATAAACACTGGAAAATGTTGAATATTTTACAGGGTTAATAAATCCCTACTACGCCCTCTAGTGGCCGTGGAGCAGGAAATGAATGACGTCACCTCAAACTTGCTGGACGGAAGTCGGACTTCCCCCCCTTCCTGTATCGTGACTCTTTTTGGACGTCACCACATCAAAAAATCAACACAAGATGCCAAAACTGTCAGGTGCCCAGGGTAGAAAAAAGAGAAAAGAAGAGGAGGAGAAACGAGAAAAAGACAGAGGTAGCAGGTAGGTAACGTTAGCCTACATGAAATTATTTGTCTGTTACAGAATGTGATAGTAACCTGGCTTTTTAGCATTAAGCTAATGTTACATGATTCGGCAATTGCTAATCAATAAATAGCTAGTTCTGTTTTAACGTCGGGTTAATATTGTGGAGGGGGCTAAATTGTTATGGGAAATAATAATGTAACGTTCGGTAATTACAGTACTCCCACCTTACATTTCTTTCTTTTTTTTAGTTTATTTGGAACATGAACACACTTACATCACAATACATCACACAATTTCACATCATTTCATTTTACATGCCCGAAAAGGAGTAGGAAGAAGCAAAGCTTATTTAATCCTACCCCTTTCCCACTTCAAAGCGTTTACAAATATATAGAATCATTTACTGACCTTTTTATATAATAAAATAACATCTATGAGTTAGTATACAACAGTTTTGTAATATGTCCATCCATCCATTTTCTACCGCTTATTCCCTTTTGGGGTCGCGGGGGGCGCTGGAGCCTATCTCAGCTACAATCGGGCGGAAGGCGGGGTACACCCTGGACAAGTCGCCACCTCATCACAGGGCCAACACAGATAGACAGACAACATTCACACTCACATTCACACACTAGGGCCAATTTAGTGTTGCCAATCAACCTATCATGTATGTACATATGTGTGTAATATATGTATATACATACGTACAAATATACATATACATATACGTACGTACATACATACATACATACATATGTATATATACATTTTCTCAATAAACTTCAGTCCTAAACAGAAATATCAAACATGTATTTTTACATTTTGACTTGTTTTGAAGGCTTTTTGATCAGTCAATGTCCCAGGCTTCATTTAGCCAAATTACTATGCAAATTATGCTAATTTATCGTCATTTGATCAATAGTCCTTCCAAATATTTGTAAAAAAAACCAAACAAAAACAATACATGTTTGTTATTGTTGTTTAGGGCTGAACTTGACTAAACGACTTGAGAAAAAAAAAAAAAAAAAAGTAAATACAAAATGTTTTTAAATTAAATAAAAAAAATTAAATAGACTTTTATGTTCAGTTTGGCTTTGGGATATTGTGGAAAAACTGCCAGAACAGTACATCATAATGTATAAATAAATAAAAAAATAATAATAATTAAAAAAAAAAAAAAAAATGTAATTAATTAATTAATTCAGTCATTATTAACATACAGAGATGAAGAATATCTTATTTTCAATAAGGTTGAAAGTATTTCTCATAATTCTTCTTCTTTGTACTCTGTAAGCACTATTATTTTTGAACAACCTCTTAAACTGGATCATATCAGTACAATTTTTAACTTCTTTACTTACCATTCCATAATTTAATTCCACATACTGATATGCTAAAAGTTCTAAGTGTTGTACGTGCATATAAATGTTTGTATTAGATCTTTTAAGCAGGTGTTTTTTGTTTACATTGTTATTGCCTTCTGGTTAGCTAATGTTTGCCCTGCAGGTAATAGTCACTTTTCCACCCCTTTATATATTAGGTATAGTTGTAAGTAAAAAAAAAAAAAAAAAGGTCAAAGACAAAGCTATTCGGGTTCTTGTGAGTATATACACTTCACTGCCGATGTGGGGGGGGGGCGCCACCTAAAATCTTGCCTAGGGCGCCACCTAAAATCTTGCCTAGGGCGCCAGATTGGTTAGGGCCGGGCCTGGGTTCAATGTGCTAAATCAAGTGGACTTTTGATCTTCTAACATCTCGACTTTGAATTTTCATTCAGATAGAGCCCAACGGAGTAGACCGAAATGAATCATTCTGAAAGTAAAACGCAGGAAGTAATCATTTAGAGATGATGACGCAATCACGTGACCTTTATGCGATTACCGTAACTGACACGTCATAATTTGTCGTTTAACGTTAAAACAAAGTAATCTACGTGGATTATAATGGCACTTCTATGTTGTAAGTGTATCCACGTGACAAGTAAATGTTAACAATTGAAAATGTTATCGTTTAAAAGTTTTGTTTCGTCTGAAAACGGAAGTAGCAGACGAGGGGGCGGTGTCCACGCATGCGCAGCAGATTCGCTAGCGGCTAATGTTGCTAAAGCTAAACGAGAAGGGACTTTCCACCTCAGTCGCTAGTGGTGAGTCAACATTTATGGGGAAGTGAAAATAAAGTTGTATCTTTTTGACTCACATTCCACGCCGTAGTCCGGACTTTTGTAGTCAGTGTGTCTTTCTAATAACCGTAGCGTTAGCATTAGCGTTAGCTGCCGTCCAGTTCGTCAGATGCTAACTGTGTCTCTTTAAATCGCAATTGTGAGTAAATATTTTTTTATATTCTTACATTTTGTCACTCTTAACTTAGCAAAGCTACTGTAACTTGAGCTTTGACAGGAAGTACACCCATTATCTAAAATGTTGCCATTCCGGTAGGAATTATGTGTGAATTCGACCCCGGAAGGGACAAGCGGTAGAAAATTGCTGTATGTGCGCGAACCGGACGCGTGAGTGGAACTAAAATGCTTGAATGTCCAGGGTGAGTGGAGTGTGTGGATGTTGGAACGGTTCAAATCGGATGAGAAATGTGGGATATGGAGAGGTTTGTATATTGGCCATTCATTTTCAATGGGGGGGGATTCCTGGTAATTTCGGGAAATTTTCGAAACTGGGAAACATGCTGGCTTAAATGTCCAGGGTGTGTGTGGATGGTGGGATGGTTCAAATCAGATAGGAAATGTGGGCTATGCAGTAGATTGTGTCAATCGGGAGAAAATTCCAGGAATTTGGGGGAAGGGAAAACATGTTATGCGTTCAATATATTGGAAGAGTAGTGTGGGTGGATAGAGTCGGAATTGGGTAAAAAGTGGCCCAGAATTTGGGGAATTGTAGAAATATGAATATGTCCATTCATTTGAATGGGAATTTCCTGGAAATGTAGGGATTTTGGAAAAAACTATAATTTTTAAAATATTGATACTAGCACATTTGTCTTTGATGATATTAATGGAATTTTTGGAATCGGTTGAAAAATGTTGACTTAACAGTTTGAGTAGAGAATTGGTATTTCAGAATTCCTGTAGTTTGGGGAAAACAGGGAATTTGGACGTAAAAAAATAGGAGCATTTGTTGTCCCAACTAAGAGGAATGATTTGATGGTGAAATGATCAAAAACCGTTGAAAAATGTGGGTTGTAAAAGGTGAAGGAAGAGGTGACAATAAGACTTTGGAAAACCGGGAATTCCTGGAATTTCTTTGAACTTGGAAAATGGTAGTTTGATTGTCCAAGGTGAGTGGAGTGTGTGGATGGTGGAGCGGTTCAAGTCAGATAGGAAATGTGGGCTATCTAGTAGATTGTATATTGTCAATCGGGAGAAAATTCCAGGAAAACCAGGAATTTGCGGAAAGGGAAAATATGTTATGCGTTCAATTTATTGGAAGAGTAGTGTGAGTGGATAGAGTCGGAATTGGGTAAAAAGTGGCCCAGAATTTGGGGAATTGTAGAACTATGAATACGTCCATTCATTTGAATGGGAATTTCCTGGAAATGTAGGGATTTTGGAAAAAACAATACTTGTTAAAATATTGATACTAGCACAATTGTCCTTGATGATATGAATGGAATTTTTGGAATCGGTTGAAAAATGTTGACGTAATAGTTTGAGTAGAGAATTGGTATTTCGGAATTCCTGGAAATTTCGGAAAACCGAGCATTCGTACAGGAAAAAAATAGGCGCATTTGTTGTCCCCAAATAAGAGGAATGATTTGATGGTCAAAAACAGTTGAAAAATGTGGGTTGTGAAAACTTTCCAGGAAGAGGTGACAATAAGACTTTGGAAAACCGGGAATTCCTGGAATTTCTTTGAACTTGAAAAATGTTAGTTTAAATGTCCAAGGTGAGTGGAGTGTGTGGATGGTGGAAAGGTTCAAGTCAGATAAGAAATGTGGGCTATGCAGTAGATTGTATATTGCACATTCACTGTCAATCGGGAGAAATTTCCAGGAAAACCTGGAATTTTGGGAAAGAGAAAACATGTTTTGCGTTCAATATATCGGAAGAATAGTGTGGGTGGATGGTTGAGTCGGAATTGGGTAAAAAGTGGCACCGAATTTTGGGCATTCATTTGAATGGGAATTTCCTGGAAATGTAGGGATTTTGGAAAAAACAATAATTTAAAAAATATTGATACCAGCACAATTGTCCTTGATGATATGAATGGAATTTTTGGAATCGGTTGAAAAATGTTGACGTAATAGTTTGAGTAGAGAATTGGTATTTCGGAATTCCTGGAATTTTGGGAAAACCGAGCATTCGTACAGGAAAAAAATAGGAGCATTTGTTGTCCCCAACTAATAGGAATGATTTGATGGTCAAAAACAGTTGAAAAATGTGGGTTGTGAAAACTTTCTAGGAAGAGGTGACGATAAGACTTTGGAAAACCGAGAATTCCTGGAATTTCTTTGAACTTGAAAAATGGTAGTTTAAATGTCCAAGGTGAGTGCAGTGTGTGGATGGTGGAAAGGTTCAAGTCAGATAGGAAATGTGGGCTATCTAGTAGATTGTATATTGCACATTCACTGTCAATCGGGAGAAAATTCCAGGAAAACCGTGAATTTGGGGAAAGGGAAAACATGTTTTGCGTTCAATATATCGGAAGAATAGTGTGGGTGGGTGGTTGAGTGGGAATTGGGTAAAAAGTGGCACCGAATTTTGGGCATTGTATAACTATGAATACGTCCATTCATTTGAATGGGAATTTCCTGGAAATGTAGGGATTTTGGAAAAAACAATACTTGTTAAAATATTGATACTAGCACATTTGTCCTTGATGATATGAATGGAATTTTTGGAATCGGTTGAAAAATGTTGACGTAATAGTTTGAGTAGAGAATTGGTATTTCGGAATTCCTGGAATTTTGGGAAAACTGAGCATTCGTACAGGAAAAAAATAGGAGCATTTGTTGTCCCCAACTAAGAGAAATGATTTGATGGTCAAAAACAGTTGAAAAATGTGGGTTGTGAAAACTTCCCAGGAAGAGGTGACCATAGGACTTTGTAAAACCGGGAATTCCTGGAATTTCTTTGAACTTGAAAAATGGTAGTTTAAATGTCCAAGGTGAGTGGAGTGTGTGGATGATGGAACAGTTCAAGTCAGATAGGAAATGTGGGCTATGCAGTAGATTGTATATTGCACATTCACTGTCAATCGGGAGAAATTTCCAGGAAAACCTGGAATTTGGGGAAAGGGAAAACATGTTTTGCGTTCAATATATCGGAAGAATAGTGTGGGTGGATGGTTAAGTCGGAATTGGGTAAAAAGTGGCACCGAATTTTGGGCATTGTAGAACTATGAATACGTCCATTCATTTGAATGGGAATTTCCTGGAAATGTAGGGATTTTGCGGACCTGAGTGAGGACAGCCTTTTTTTTATGACGGGAGGACAACAGGGTGACAAGAACTAAATCATCCAGACTAGAGATAAATTGTATTATTATGTTTATCTCACCTAAAAATAAATATATTTATTAATTACAACAACAAAAAAACTAAATACATTTTTACTATATTTTGCTAAAAACATCAAAATTAATTGTGTTTTTATTTGTATTTTTTCTGACTCCTTATTACATCCAGCCATAGAATTATACATTAAAATAAACATATTTGAAATAATTAATTTTAATTATCATAATAATTCATTTAAAATGACCATATAATTCATTTAAAATGACCATATTTAATTATTAAAATAATTGCTTGTTTATCAACAACTTTAGCATTTTATTCATTACATTTTGAAGCTCTCAGAAGCCAAGTTATGTTATATTCCTTAATATTTATTTATGCAAGTTTGAAGTATCAATTATCTAAACACAGTTTTGTTTGCATATTTTCAGGATATATATATATATATATACATACATATATATATATATATATATGTCTTAATAAGGTTATCCAAAAATTAGTGCTCGATACCGTAGTAGAGCGCAATATATGTATGTGTGGGGAAAAAAAAAAAAAAAAAAAATCACAAGACTATTTCATCTCTACAGGCCTGTTTCATGAGGGGGGTTCCCTCAATCATCAGGAGATTTTAATGGGAGCATTCACATACCATGGTTTATATAGGGCACAGAGTGGGTGTGTACAGGCTGGCGTAGGGGCGTGGTGATTGGCTCATGTGTTACCTAGGAGGTGTTTCCGTCTGTGGCGGCATGCTGTTACAATTTCGCTGCGCTTGTTGAGGGATGACAGGTCTGGACGGTAAATAATAAACAGTTTCTCTTTCAAGCATAGGTTGCATCTTTTATTACCACTATTGTAAGGTGTGCTGGATGCAAGAATTTGCCATGTTATTGAATATTCAACATTATTGTCTTTGAGGTCCCAAATGTGTTTGCTGAGTTCTGTGGTATTCCGCAGGTTTTGGTTCCTGAAAGAAGCCTTGTGATTGTTCCATCTGGTTTTGAATTCTCCCTCGGTTAATCCTACATATGTGTCGGATGTGTTAATGTCCTTGCGTGTTACCTTAGATTGGTAGACAACTGATGTTTGTAAGCACCCCCCGTTGAGAGGGCAATCAGGTTTCTTTCGACAGTTACAGCCTTTGTTGGTTTTGGAGTCGCTCTGTCCGGTGGCCGACGGCTCATTTGCAATTGTTTTGTTGTGGTTTGAGATGATTTGTCGTATGTTGTTCATACAGCTGTAGCTCAATTTAATGTTGTTCTTGTTGAATACTTTTCTTAGGGTGTTGTCTTTGGGAAAGTGTTTGTCAATCAGATTGAGGAATTTGTGTCCAATGTTAGTTGAGACGTTTTTGCTGTATGGGGGGTTGTACCAGATGATGTCGTTTCGTTTTCTGTTCTTTTTTGGCTGGTTTCCTGGCGTGGGTTCATAGGTGAGGGTGAAATTGTATCCGCTTTCATCAAGGGCTTTTTGGTACGGGGGGGTTGCTTGGTCAAATTCAGCTTTGCTAGATGACAGCATCGATAGCCTTTTATTGATTCCGGTAGGTATTCTTTTCCTGGTGGTGGGTGGGTGGTTGCTGTCATGGTGCACGTATATATATATATATATATATATATATATATATATATATATATATATATATATATATATATATATATATTACGTACATATATATATATATATATATATATATATATATATATATATTACGTACGTACATATATATATATATATATGAAATACTTGACTTGGTGAATTCTAGCTGTCAATATACTCCTCCCCTCTTAACCACGCCCCCGCCCACAACCACGCCCCCGTCCCACCCCCACCCCCGACCACGCCCCCCGCCCCCACCTCCCGAAATCGGAGGTCTCAAGGTTGGCAAGTATGGGTGTGACATTCATATGTTGTCAATATTCAGTGTTTTATCGTTCATAGTTAATATCCACATTCTTTATTTTCATGTACGTTCTGGGTGTCTCATTCAGTAAAAACATGTAAAATTCCATTCCGTTTTTTAAGGCGGTCTGTCATAACGTTTTTAGCATTCAATCAGAGGTTTTGTATTAGTATTCCTAAAAATAGATATACCGGGCCCCAGACACATTCTTTTCTCTAAATTTGCCCCCCCCTGAGTTAAGATTATTGCCCAGGCCTGTATTAGAATATTGTTCATGCCGTTTTGTCAACGAAACTGACTTTTCTTTACCTTTCATTTTTCAGGTTCTGCGAAGGCCAAAGTGAGACGGGACGGCTGATACTTATTATTTATTGACATTTTCTAATAGTGATCTTTTTCCTGCAACATGGATACTTAAACACCCTTAAAGGGGATGCCCGGGCGGGGGGGTGGGGGGGAAGAGATGTTTGAGATGTGACTTGTGTGTTTAGGTTTTTTTTTTTTTCATCGAGCTTTTATGTTTTAATTGGACAGAGGTCTGGGTTAGAATCTGCAGCTTCCTCCTACTTACTAAAAACATGTTCGAACAGTGTCTCTTGACCATGGCGCAAGCGCCCCTTAGAGGCCACCAAAAATGTCCATGTGTCAGCTGTGGTCCGCAGTGGTACTCAGTTGTAGTACACTTTTCCACCACTTGTGGCAGTAAAGACAATATCAAACAAACAAGTCTGGAGCTAAAGTCATAGAGAAGTTTTTTAGGCGCAAAAATTATGACTAAATTCGTGCACATGCATTTTGTTTATTTATTTTATCTCAACATAATTGTATGTAAATGTATTTTTATTCAGTTATTTATTAGTCCCTTCTCACACAGTGCTTATTTTCCCATCCGCCTGACCTAAGCCTATGGTTTACGTGTAAAATTTGCCATTTGTGAGCGCCTGCTAATTTTTTTATCGGATTCTAAAAATGCCATTACTAACAAAAGAAAACATGAAAAGTGGAATAAAAGAGCAGTCCCACATCTCACCCTGAAAAGGCAGCTGGGATAGGCTCCAGCTCAGCTAATGAGGACAAGTGGTACAGAAAATGGATGGATGTGGCAGATTTACAAGCATATTTCTTAATGATCCAGGCTGAATTGATTTAGAATGTAGCACAATAAAGGAGAACTGCACTTTTTTGGGGGGGATTTTGCTTATTGTTCACAATCATTATGAGAGACAAGAACACAAATGTCTTTTTTGGGGGGGGAATTAGAAAAACGCTTGGAAGATGCGGCTAACGGAGCCTTCAAAACCTCTAAAACAACTTCCAAACCCTCTGTCACGTTCAAACACAGGACATCTATTAAACAAGACAAAAGGCAAAGAATCAAACAGAGACAGAATTCAATTTGGACTCAATTGAGGAGAGACATGCGTCAACCTGTAACCTCTTACAGTGTCTTAGCACGCTCTGACGAAGAAGGTTTTCGTCTCCTCTTTATTACAATATTCAATGGTCACGCACCAACACATGTCACAGCAGGAATGGTAAGTGTGTAAAAGAGTCATTGTTTTCGGTCGCTTTGAAGTCCAAGAAGCGGAAATTCTCGGGCTTGGGCTCTTCCTGGATCCAGCCGGGGCAGGTGTTGGAGGACAATGGATAACCCCTCCCGTCTCCTGACCACAGGGACTTCAAGAGGGCAGCGGGTCGTAAATAGCCTTGACCAAATAGTTGGAAGAGAGTTTGTGAATTACTTCAAAGAGAGTTCGTTTAACACTTCAAAGAGAGTTCCTCCGGGAGTTGAGCAGATCCTGCCATCTGTCCGTGTTGAAATCACAGTGGCATTTCACGAGCGTTCTTCCTCTTGTTAGGCCTCGAAATACAGCATTCATAATACAACTTTTCTTTTGTGATAACTTACAAACAATTATTCCAACACCCTCCAATGTTTTATATACACACTGCAAGTATATATATAATGTAGTAACAGACACCTTCATAACAATATTTAATGTTTTATATATATATATAATGTAGTAACAGGCACCTTCATAACAATAAATGTACAATTTGTACAAAATACACACTGCAAGTATATATATATGTAGTAACAGACCCCTCATAACAATATGTAATATGTACAATATGTACCCTAATTTGGTCATTTTAGTCATTGCCGGAACTAATTCCTTGATTTCTGTTCTGTTTTCATAGCAGCACACTTCTGACTTCTGACAACAAAATTGTGTTCCAACTTCCCAAAACAAACGCCTGTTTTCTCTAACCACGGCAGACTTTGTAACAGACAACAAAGACGACTATTTTTGGACAAATGGGGATTCACAACCTTATCTTTTTTGAAGCTGAAGATACTGAAAATGAGCTAGCGCTTCTAGAAGTGAGCAAGAAAGAAGAGTGAGACGTCGGAGCGGACAAAAGCCCGAGAGAGTTGAGGTGAACGTGACTCGAACCTGCAAAATGTGGAATTTAAAGCCATGCAATTTCGACATAAATGGAGTGCTTACCCAAATAAACTGAAAAAAAAAACCTCTCTGTCCAGCTGGACCAAACGGATAACTGTCCATCGAGTGAGTCACACTTTATTATTGATCATGATACACGCAGCAACAACTACAGTACATAGCTAGCCGCGCTCGCTTATCTCTTTCCGTAGTTAGCTTTTACGGCTAATACCGTAGCCTGTCGATGTGTTACTATGCTAGAAAAAGAGTGTTTTCTCTTTTAATAACAATGTTGCTACAGTTTGGTTATTATACAGGCTACAGAACGTAAATGACGCTATTTGAATGCATTTTTAAAGTGATTTAGAGGTAGAATTATTTGCTCCTATTAGCTGCATTGCTAGTCACCAAGAACAAGACCATTTTTGCATGTTAGAATGCAAAAAAAAAAAAGAACTTTTGTCTTCTTGTCTCATGATTGTGAACAATAGGCAAAATTCCAAAAAAGGTGCAGTTCCAATTTTAAATGCTATTTCTATAACCCGTTTTGATTCTTTTTAGTTTCACTTTGACTGTTTTCTAATCTGCTTTGTGGGTGAGAGCGTGAAACATCTCAAACATCTCCCCCCCCCCTCCCCCGGTGGGCATCTCCTCCCCCCCCTAAACAAATGGAGACTCTTGTTCAGCTGAAAAACAACCCGTTCCTGCTCGGTCTGTGTCGTAACGGCCCACCGCCGGACCTGCAGTACGACAACTCTTCGGGTATTTATCCACACTTTGTTTTTTCTTTTTCGCAACCTTCTGACGCGTTCTTCCGTCCGCAGAGCTTTTCCGCATCTCCACCTTCGCCCGTTTCCCGGCGAGCGCCGTCACGGAGCGCAGCCTGGCCCGAGCCGGGTGGTTCTACACGGGCGTGGGCGACCGCGTGCAGTGTTTCCGCTGCAACGTGACGGCCGAGGGCTGGCTGGCCGGCGACTGTCCCGTCGAGAAACACCGCCAGCTGTCGCCTTCCTGCTCCTTCGTCCAGAGCCTCCCGTCCACCGCCAACCTGCTGTCCTCCTCGCACTCCGCCTTCTCCCCGCTACGCGTCGCGCCCGCCGTCCCGGTAAGATGGAAAAACCTTATTTACCAATCAATTATTTTTTTGCAACTTGCTCACGGTTATTTTGTTTAAAACCAAACAAATGAAACAAGAACACCACAGGCTAGCGTGCATATTTTTTCACAATTACTAAAATGCTCGTCATTGATATCAATATTTTAGTTTCGGTACCAGTACCAAAATGTTTTTTGATATTTTTCAAAATAAAGGGGACCACAAAATTTTTATTGGCTTTATTTAACCAGAAAATCGTATGATACATTAAATATATGGTTTCTTGTTGCAATCAAAGAATGTTGTCATGAAATTAAATGGTGAACATACTAGACAACTTGTCTTTTAGCAGTAAGTAAACAAACAAAAGACTCCTAATTAGTCTGCTGACGTATGCAGTAACATATTGTCTCATTTATCTACCTATTAATTTGTCAAAATTAGTGTTGTCCCGATACCAATATTTTAGTACTGGTACCAAAATGTATTTTGATAGTTTTCAGTACTTTTCCATACTTTTCTAAATAAAGGGAAACAGAAAGAATGCCATTATTGGCTTTATTTTAACAAAAAATCTTATGGTACATTAAGCATATGTTTCTTATTGCAACTTTGTCCTTAAATAAAATAGTGAACATACTGGACAACTTGTCTTTTAGTAGTAAGTAAACAAACAAAGACTCCTAATTAGTCTGCTGACGTATGCAGTAACATATTGTGTCATTTATACACCTATTATTTTGTTAAAATTAGTGTTGTCCCGATACCAATATTTTAGTACTAGTACCAAAATGTATTTTGATAGTTTTCAGTACTTTTCCATACTTTTCTAAATAAAGGGGACCAGAAAGAATGGCATTATTGGCTTTATTTTAACAAAAAATCTTATGGTACATTAGACATATGTTTCTTATTGTAACTTTGTCATTAAATAAAATAGTGAACATACTAGACAACTTGTCTTTTGGTAGTAAGTAAACAAACGAAGACTCCTAATTTGTCTGCTGACGTATGCAGTAACATATTGTGTCATTTATCATTCTATTATTTTGTCAATATTAGGGTTGTCTGGATACCAATATTTTAGTACCGGTACCAAAATGTATTTCGATACTTTTCGGTACTTTTCTAAATAAAGGGGACCACAAAAAATTGAATTATTGGCTTTATTTTAACAAAAAACCTTGCGGTACATTAAACATATGTTTCTTATTGCAATCGAAGAACAATTTAGTCATTAAATAAAATAGTAAACATACTACCGTATTTTCCGCACCATAAGGCGCCCTGGGTTATAAGCCGCGCCTTCAATGAACGGCATATTTCAAAACTTTGTCCACCTATAAGCCGCCCCGTGTTGTAAGCCGCATCTAACTGCGCTAAAGGAATGTCAAAAAAACGGTCAAATAGGTCAGTCAAACTTTAATAATATATTAAAAACCAGCGTGATGTGGGCGCGCATGGAATCGTATATCAACATGGACGAAGCTGCGTGAAAAAAGCCACCCGGCCTCTTCGCGTAAACTTAAACTTACCTTAACCACTCGCTCATCTTTTCTTCATCCATCCCTTCGAGTTAGCTTTTATGATGACGCCGGCTGGAAAGGTCTCTTTTGGCAAGGTCTTCCTTTTGAATATCACCATGGGTGGAAGTTTCTGGCCATTAGCATGGCAAGCTAGAACCACAGTGAAGGATGACTTCTCATTCCCTGTGGTGCGAATATTCACCGTACGTGCTCCCGTTGTATCCACAGTGCGGTTCACAGGAATATCAGTTGCTGTGAAATAGTAATCCGTGTGCGGATGGAGAGATTGCGTCTTTTCATGAACCGGATCCCTGTCGCTTAGTAGGAGCCATTTTGTGGTCTTTACAGATGTAAACACACAAAGGAAATGAAACGTGCGGTAATATCCGCGCGCTTTTTCTTCTTCTACGCGGGCGGGTGGTTGCTTACAGTAGAAGAAGCGCTTCCTGTTCTATGGGGGCGGGTGCTTACCTTGGCGGTTGCTTGCGTAGAAGAAGAAGCGCTTCCTGTTCTACCGGGAAAAAAGATGGCGGCTGTTTACCGTAGTTACGAGACCGAAACTTTATGAAAATGAATCTTAATATTAATCCATATATAAAGCGCACCGGGTTATAAGGCGCACTGTCAGCTTTTGAGAAAATTTGACGTTTTTAGGTGCGCCTTATAGTGCGGAAAATACGGTAGATAACTTGTCTTTTAGTAGTATGTAAACAAACAAAAGACTCCTAATTAGTCTGCTGACGTATGCAGTAACATATTGTCTCATTTATCTACCTATTATTTTGTCAATATTAGGGTTGTCTCGTTACCAATATTTTAGTACTGGTACCAAAATGTTTTTCGGTACTTTTCTAAATAAAGGGGACCAGAAAGAATGGCATTATTGGCTTTATTTGAACAAAAAATCTTATGGTACATTAAACATATGTTTCTTATTGCAATTTTGTCCTTAATTAAAATAGTAAACATACTAGAAAACTTGTCTTTTAGTAGTATGTAAACAAACAAAAGACTCCTAATTACTCTGCTGACGTATGCAGTAACATATTGTCTCATTTATCTACCTATTATTTTGTTAAAATTAGTGTTGTCCCGATACCAATATTTTAGTACTGGTACCAAAATGTATTTCGATAGTTTTGGGTACTTTTTGATACTTTTCTAAATAAAGAGGACCACAAAGAATGGCATTATTGGCGTTATTTTAACAAAAAATCTTATCGTACATTAGACAAATGTATTGCAATTTTGTCCTTAACTTGTCTTTTAGTAGTATGTAAACAAACAAAAGACTCCTAATTAGTCTGCTGACGTATGCAGTAGCATATTGTGTCATTTATCTACCTATTATTTTGTCAATATTAGGGTTGTCTGGATACCAAAATTTTAGTACTGGTACCAAAATGTATTTTGATACTTTTCGGTACCGTATTTTTCGGACTATAAGTCGCTCCGGAGTATAAGTCACTCCGGAGTATAAGTCGCACCGGCCGAAAATGCAAAATAAAGAAGGAAAAAAACATAAGTCGCACTGGAGTATAAGTCGCATTTTTTGGGGAAAAAATACCAAGAATAGACATTTGAAAGGCAATTTAAAATAAATAAAGAATAGTGAACAACAGGCTGAATAAGTGTACGTTATATGAGGCATAAATAACCAACTGGTATGTTAACGTAACATATTATGGTAAGAGTCATTCAAATAACTATAACATATAGAACATGCTATACGTTTACCAAACAATCTGTCACTCCTAATCGCTAAATCCCATGAAATCTTATACGTCTAGTCTCTTACGTGAATGAGATAAAAAATATTATTTGATATTTTACGCTAATGTGTTAATAATGTCACACATAAGTCGCTCCTGAGTATAAGTCGCACCCCCGGCCAAACTATGGAAAAAACTGCGACTTATAGTCTGAAAAGTACGATACTCTATTACTAAAGTATTCGATAGCTGCAGCTCTGATATATATATACCGTATTTTCCGCACTATTAGTCGCACCTAAAAACCACACATTTTCTCAAAAGCTGACAGTGCGGCTTATAACCCGGTGCGCTTTATATATGGATTAATATTAATATTCATTTTCATAAAGTTTAGGTCTCGCAACTACGGTAAACAGCCGCCATCTTTTTTCCCCGTAGAAGAGGAAGCGCTTCTTCTTCTACGGTAAGCAACCGCCAAGGTAAGCACCCGCCCCCATAGAACAGGAAGCGCTTCTTCTTCTACTGTAAGCAACCACCAAGGTAAGCACCCGCCCCCGTAGAAGAAGAAGCGCGCGGATATTACGTTTCATTTCATTTGTGTGTTTACATCTGTAAAGACCACAAAATGGCTCCTATTAAGAGGCACGCGTACAACGCAGAATTCAAACTCAAGGCAATAAGTCACGCAGTAGAACACGGAAATAGAGCAGCAGCAAGAGAATTGAACATCAATGGTGCGTAGGTAGAGGAAGCAACAAGATGACCTGCGCCACTAAGACAGGGAGACAGCGCCGGACGACATACGCCAACATCTGCCAGTGGATTGTAAATGCCTGGCCGGATATATCGGTCTCAACTGTGGTCCGAGCTTTCCGGAAGGCAGGATTCATGGAACTGCTGGACAACAACAGCGACATTGACTCTGATGACTTCGACGAGACGGAGCCGGCCATTTTGGATGCCGTATTCGCCCAACTTTTTAATTCAGACACTGAAGAAGAATTCAAGGGATTTATGGATGAGGAATAATTTCAGAAAGTGAGCTTTAAATGTTTATTTTGTGTGTTGTGTGACATTAACGTTCGAGCAACGTTGAGTTATTGATGTTGCTATTGCTCTGCACTAATTTGAGTGTTACTATTTTTGTGATTGCACATTTGCACATTACATTTTGGGGGTGAACAGAGTTGTTAGAACGCTGGTTTGTAATATATTATTAAAGTTTGACTGACCTATCTGACTGTTTTTTTGACATTCCCTTTAGCGCAGCGTAGGCGCGGCTTATAACCCGGGGCGGCTTATAGGTGAACAAAGTTTTGAAATATGCCGTTCATTGAAGGTGCGGCTAATAACCCAGGGCGGCTTATAGTGCGGAAAATACGGTATATATATATACATATATAGTTGCGTTAGGACCAGTTCTTCCTCGGTCAACTTAAAAGGGGCGGGGTAAGTGTGGGTAAAGGGACGTCCAGCGGAACAAGCAACACAGTCACCCAGGTCCTGGCTCTTGGCCAGGCTAGTCATCCACCTGAGCCACAGGTTGCCTGCACCCGCTCCTATGGTCAAAGTTACCAGGTCTTCGGTGGTGATGACATTACCGTATTTTCCGCACCATAAGGCGCCCTGGGTTAAAAGCCGCGCCTTCAATGAACGGCATATTTCAAAACTTTGTCCACCTATAAGCCGCCCCGTGTTGTAAGCCGCATCTAACTGCGCTAAAGGAATGTCAAAAAAACCAGTCAGATAGGTCAGTCAAACTTTAATAATATATTAAAAACCAGCGTTCTAACAACTCTGTTCACTCCCAAAATGTACGCAAATGTGCAATCACAAACATAGTAAAATTCAAAATAGTGCAGAGCAATAGCAACATAATGTTGCTCGAACGTTAATGTCACAACACACAAAATAAACATAACGCTCACTTTCTGAAGTTATTCTTCATTCATAAATCCCTCGAATTCTTCTCCTTCGTTGTCCGAATTGAAAAGTTGGGCGAATGTGGGATCCAAAATGTCGTCTGGCGCTGTCTCCCTGCCTCCCTGTCTTGGTGAACGTCACGAGTGTTCGCCTTCTGTCATCCACTGTTCCCACGCAGTTAGCAGTCTAGCTTCGAATGCCCTGTTGACACCAATATCTAGCGGCTGGAGGTCTTTTGTCAATCCACCCGGAATGACGGCGAGTATTGAATTAAGCGCGTAAGCGTGTCTCTTAATGTGATGTTATGAGCTAGCAAATATAACAACTACACTACCCAGCATGCAACGATAGTTACGAGCATGCGCGGTAGCCCTGAGAAGCGTTGTTGTATGCTGGCAGTTAGAATGTGGTTATGAGCACGCTGTGAGTAAACGTTGAGAACTCAGTTAACACGCCTCGTCTGCATTATTTATAATTAGACAGACAACACACTTAATAGGAGCCATTTTGGGGTCTTTACATAAACACACAAATGGAAATGAAACGTCACATATCCCAGCATGCACCGCGCGCTTCTTCTACGGGGAAAAAAGATGGCGGCTGTTTACCGAAGTTGCGAGACCTAAACTTTATGAAAATGAATCTTAATATTTATCCATATATAAAGCGCACCGGGTTATAAGGCGCACTGTCAGCTTTTGAGAAAATTTGTGGTTTTTAGGTGCGCCTTATAGTGCGGAAAATACGGTAGTATACACAGATGTGAGAGCCTTTGAAACATCACCGAGGTGGAGTGGCACTTTAGGTGCTACAGAGGGTGTAGAGGTAGTTAACACCCTCTCAAGGACATTGATTTTAATAATCCCTTTAGGGTCTGTCCCAGTCTGGTCAACCCCCAAAACAACATAAAAGGGACTACCGTATTTTCCGCACTATAAGGCGCACCGGATTATTAGCCGCACCTTCTATGAATTACATATTTCATAATTTTGTCCACCAATAAGCCGCCCCGGACTATAAGCCGCGCCTACGCTGCGCTAAAGTGAATGTCAAAAAAAACGCTGCGCTAAAGTGAATGTCAAAAAAACAGTCAGATAGTTCAGTCAAACTTTAATAATATATTGAAAACCAGCGTTCTAACAACTCTGTCCCAAAATGTACGCAAATGTGCAATCACAAACATAGTAAAATTCAAAATGGTGTAGAGCAATAAATAGCAACATAATGTTGCTCGAACGTTAATGTCACAACACACAAGATAAACATAGCGCTCACCTTCTGAAGTTATTCTTCATTCGTAAATCCTTCGAATTCTTCGTCTTCGGTGTCCGAATTGAAAAGTTGCGCAAGCGTGGGATCCAAAAATGGCCGGCTCCGCCTCGTCGAAGTCATCGGATTCAGTGTCGCTGTTGTTGTGCAGCAGTTCTGTGAATCCTGCCTTCCGGAAAGCTCGGACCACAGTTGTGACCGAAACTATCTGCCCAGGCATTTACGATCCACTGGCAGATGTTGGCGTATGTCGACCGGCGCTATCTGCCCGTCTTAGTGAAGGTGTGTTCGCCTTCGGAGCTGTGTGAAAAAAGCCACCCGGCCTCTTCGCGTAAACTTCCCTTAACCACTCGCTCATCTTTTCTTCATCCATCCATCCCTTCGAGTTAGCTTTTATGATGACGCCGGCTGGAAAGGTCTCTTTTGGATGGGTGGAAGTTAGCATGGCAAGCTAGAACCACAGTGAAGGATGACTCCTCATTCCCTGTGGTGCGAATATTCACCGTACGTGCTCCCGTTCCACAGTGCAGTTCACAGGAATATCAGTTGCTGTGAAATACGGTAGTAATCCGTGTGCGGATGGAGAGATTGCGTCTTTTTATGATCCGGATCCTTGTCGCGTAGTAGGAGCCATTTTGTGGTCTTTACAGATGTAAACAGGAAATGAAACGTACGGTGATATCCGCGCGTTTTTTCTTCTTCTTCCGGGGGCGGGTGAAGCGCTTCCTGTTCTATGGGGGCGGGTGCTTTCCTTGGCGGTTGCTTGCGTAGAAGAAGAAGCGCTTCCTGTTCTACCGGGAAAAAAGATGGCGGCTGTTTACCGAAGTTGCGAGATCGAAACTTTATGAAAATTAATCGTAATAAAGCGCACCGGGTTATAAGGCGCACTGTTAGCTTTTGAGAAAATTTGTGGTTTTTAGGTGCGCCTTATAGTGCGGAAAATACGGTAGGTATGAAATCCACGTTGGCAATTGTAAGGGTGAGGGGGTTCTGGGAACGATCAAAATTATTCTGTTCTAAAGCTCTGGGGGAGGGCCGCTACCGCTGGCGGCACGACCAAGTGCTGAAGACCGTTGCTGAAGCCATAGCTAAAGCCGTGGCCAAAAACAACAACAGCAAGCAACAACTTGGCAAGAGGAGAATTGCCTTTGTCAGGGCTGGAGAGCAGCCACAGTCACAGCCCAAACCAGCAGTCGGGCTCCTCACCTCAGCATTGGACTGGGATCTTCGAGTGGACTTGGGCAAGCAGCTCAAGATTCCAGACTATGTCACAACAACTTTGTTGAGGCCAGACATCTTGCTTACATCAGTATCTTCACGGCAGGTGCTACTGATAGAGCTGACAGTTCCTTGGGAGGATCGCATAGAGGATCGCATAGAGGAGGCAAACGAGCGGAAGCGGTCAATGTACCAGGAGCTAGTCGAGCAATGTTGCAGAGGAGGCTGGAAGGCACGCTGTGAGCCCATTGAAGTGGGGTGTGGAGGCTTTGCTGGCCGCTCACTGTGCAAGGTGTTCACACTACTTGGCATCACAGGTGATGCAAAAAGGAAGGCCATCAAGACCACAATGGAGGCAGCAGAGAGAGCCTCTAGATGGCTTTGGATCAGGAGGAGCGAACTGTAAGCCAATGCTACTGGGACACAAGCCGGGGTCTGATCAACCCTGGCTGGGTCACCTGAGGGAGGGGGTATGATGTTGAAAGACCCGAAACCCCCGGTGATCTCAGGCACATCACTGAGGATGTGTCCCAGTGCATCTGAGGATGTATCTTACAATCATATGTATATATCTCCTCCTTCAATATATATATATATATATATTTGTATATAAAACATGGAGGCTACTTTATCCCTTCAAGCCTGTTTTGCAGGTTTCCTTGCTCTTCAAGGGGAGCAGGGAAACCTGCAAAACAGGCTTGTATATTGTAACGATATTCTGGTATTGAGCACTGTCTAACGGATGAACCACAGTAACCCCGGCTATATATATACAAATATATATATATATATATATATATATATATATATATATATATATATACACACACCGCATTTTTCGGAGTATAAGTCGCACCGGAGTATAAGTCGCACCTGCTGAAAATGCATAATAAAGAAAAAAAAAACATGTAAGTCGCATTGGAAAAAACTGCGACTTATAGTCAGAAAAATACGGTATATATTAGAGATGCGCGGTTTGCGGACACAACCGCGGAGTCCGCGGATTATCCGCGGGTCGGGAGGTTGAAATAAAAAAAAAAAAAGATTTTATCCGCGGATCGGGTCGGGCGGTTGAAATAAAAAAAAATTAGATTTTAAATAGATTCAGGCGGGTGGCAGTTAAACCAATTGGTAAATATATATACATAGTTAAATGTTGTTACCCACATACGAAAAACGAGCAGGCACCTGCAGCATATGCCACAACAGAAGAAGAAGAAAAAAAAAGAGATGGCAACGCCGGCAGCAAACGTGGTACGCGACAAACTAAAAAAGGGAATACTAAAGACCAGGGGGAAAAAAGGCCAGAAAAGTTCAGCGTGGACTCGTTTTTATGAGGTTGTAAATCAGGATGATAGTAATGCTGGCTACGTGATTTGCAAGAGCTGCGACGCTGATTATGTCTACGACAGTCACAAAACCGGGACATCTAACATGGTGCATCACATTTGTGCAAAACTCCGAACCTCCACAAACACCCTGAGCATGAGCAGTTTCGTCCGCCGTGATTCCAGAAGAGTGCCACAGGATGTTAAAACAAGATAGAACGCAGCTGCCTGCAGCAGTTTGAGTGGCGCGAGCGCGCTTGGAGGCCGGTGCGCTCAGCGCGGCTCCCAGATGATTGCGCACTAGTGTGCGTCTGGGCCGTGACAGCGTGGCACGCATTCAATGTCTCTGCTGCATTGGATCAGTCTCCTTTCTTTAACAGGCAAAAGCTTGCATCGTCTATATTAGATATATAACAACGGGCGGGTGTGGGCGGGTGCGGTTTTGATTAAATGTTAGTTCGGGTGGATGCGGATGGTTGACGACTTTTGTGATGCGGTTGCGGATGAAATAATTGCCTATCCGCGCATCTCTACTATATATATTTGTACTTACTGTTTATTTTTGAAATCATATATCATGTTGTTTTCTCCCCCCCCAGATTCCTGGTCCAGGCTCGGCTGCTCCCAACCCCGGAGTGGCAGGTCAAGGGGAGGAGCCAGCGGCCTATCTGAACATGAGCTTCTCAGCCCCGCCCCCGTCCAGTCCGCTGAGCTCGCGTGGCGTGGAGGACATGTCCCACCAAAGGCCCACCTGCCACAACCCCGCCATGCGGCGCGAGCAGGACCGCCTGGACTCCTTCCGCGGGTGGTCGCTGACCATCATCACCCCCGCCGAACTCGCCAAGGCCGGCTTCTGCTACCTGGGCCCGGGCGACCGCGTGGGCTGCTTCAGCTGCGGCGGACAGGTGCGTCTTCACAGCCGTGCCGGCGCCGTGTGAGGTCATGTCCAATGTTGTGTCTGGTCCTGGCAGCTGAGTAACTGGGAGCCGGGTGACCGCGCGGCGTGCGAGCACCAGAGGCACTACCCCAACTGCCGCTTCGTGCGAGGCGACCGCGCCGACAACGTGTCTCTGGCGGGGGCCCCTGCCTCCCAACTGGCCCTCAACAACGTGTCCAACCCCGCCATGCAGCAGAACGAGGAGAGGCTGCTCACCTTCGTCAACTGGCCCGCTCGCATCCCCGTCAGACCGGAACAGCTGGCCAAGGCCGGCTTCTACTACGTGGGTGAGTGACGACCCGCAGTCCATCAAAGATTGTTGCATGAGAGACGACGTCTTCTCCTCTCCTCTCCTCTCCTGTGGCTCAGGTCGCATGTCATCTCATGTCATCTCATGTCATCTCATGTCATCTCATGTCATCTCATGTCTTCTCTTCTCCTCTCCTGTGGCTCAGGTCGCAATGATGACGTCAAGTGCTTCTGCTGCGATGGAGGACTGCGATGCTGGGAGTCTGGAGATGATCCCTGGGTGGAACACGCCAAATGGTTCCCCAGGTAATCACACAACATACATGCTCACATACACCTTTATATACATGCTCACATACACCTTTACATACATGCTCACATACACCTTTACATACATGCTCACATACACCTTTATATACATCTTTACATACATGCTCACATACACCTTTATATACATCTTTACATACATGCTTACATACACCTTTATATACATCTTTACATACATGCTCACATACACCTTTATATACATCTTTACATACATGCTTACATACACCTTTATATACATCTTTACATACATGCTTACATACACCTTTATATACATATTTACATACATGCTTACATACACCTTTATATACATCTTTACATACATGCTTACATACACCTTTATAGACATCTTTACATACATGCTTACATACACCTTTATATACATCTTTACATACATGCTTACATACATCTTTATAGACATCTTTACATACATGCTCACATACACCTTTATATACATCTTTACATACATGCTTACATACACCTTTATATACATCTTTACATACATGCTTACATACACCTTTATATACATTTTTACATACATGCTTACATACACCTTTATGTACATCTTTACATACATGCTCACATACACCTTTATATACATCTTTACATACATGCTCACATACACCTTTATATACATCTTTACATACATGCTCACATACACCTTTATATACATCTTTACATACATGCTTACATACACCTTTATATACATCTTTACATACATGCTCACATACACCTTTATATACATCTTTACATACATGCTTACATACACCTTTATATACATCTTTACATACATGCTTACATAGACCTTTATATACATCTTTACATACATGCTCACATACATCTTTATATACATCTTTACATACATGCTTACATACACCTTTATATACATCTTTACATACATGCTTACGTACACCTTTATATACATCTTTACATACATGCTTACATACACCTTTATATACATCTTTACATACATGCTTAGTTACACCTTTATATACATCTTTACATACATGCTTACATACACCTTTATATACATCTTTACATACATGCTTACATACACCTTTATATACATCTTTACATACATGCTTACATACACCTTTATATACATCTTTACATACATGCTTACATACACCTTTATATACATCTTTACATACATGCTCACATACACCTTTATATACATCTTCACATACATGCTCACATACACTTTTATATACATCTTTACATACATGCTTACATACACCTTTATATACGTACATCTTTACATACATGCTTGCATACACCTTTATATACGTACATCTTTACATACATGCTTATATACACCTTTATATACATCTTTACATACATCTTTATATACATGCTTACATACACCTTTATATACATCTTTACATACATGCTTACAAACATCTTTATATACATGCTTACATACACCTTTATATACATCTTTACATACATGCTTACATAGACCTTTATATACATCTTTACATACATGCTCACATACACCTTTATATACATCTTTACATACATGCTTACATACACCTTTATATACATCTTTACATACATGCTTACATACACCTTTATATACATCTTTACATACATGCTTACATAGACCTTTATATACATCTTTACATACATGCTCACATACATCTTTATATACATCTTTACATACATGCTTACATACACCTTTATATACATCTTTACATACATGCTTACGTACACCTTTATATACATCTTTACATACATGCTTACATACACCTTTATATACATCTTTACATACATGCTTAGTTACACCTTTATATACATCTTTACATACATGCTTACATACACCTTTATATACATCTTTACATACATGCTTACATACACCTTTATATACATCTTTACATACATGCTTACATACACCTTTATATACATCTTTACATACATGCTCACATACACCTTTATATACATCTTTACATACATGCTCACATACACCTTTATATACATCTTTACATACATGCTCACATACACCTTTATATACATCTTTACATACATGCTTACATACACCTTTATATACATCTTTACATACATGCTCACATACACCTTTATATACATCTTTACATACATGCTTACATACACCTTTATATACATCTTTACATACATGCTTACATACACCTTTATATACATATTTACATACATGCTTACATACACCTTTATATACATCTTTACATACATGCTTACATACACCTTTATAGACATCTTTACATACATGCTTACATACACCTTTATATACATCTTTACATACATGCTTACATACATCTTTATAGACATCTTTACATACATGCTCACATACACCTTTATATACATCTTTACATACATGCTTACATACACCTTTATATACATCTTTACATACATGCTTACATACACCTTTATATACATTTTTACATACATGCTTACATACACCTTTATGTACATCTTTACATACATGCTCACATACACCTTTATATACATCTTTACATACATGCTCACATACACCTTTATATACATCTTTACATACATGCTCACATACACCTTTATATACATCTTTACATACATGCTTACATACACCTTTATATACATCTTTACATACATGCTCACATACACCTTTATATACATCTTTACATACATGCTTACATACACCTTTATATACATCTTTACATACATGCTTACATACACCTTTATATACATCTTTACATACATGCTCACATACATCTTTATATACATCTTTACATACATGCTTACATACACCTTTATATACATCTTTACATACATGCTTACGTACACCTTTATATACATCTTTACATACATGCTTACATACACCTTTATATACATCTTTACATACATGCTTAGTTACACCTTTATATACATCTTTACATACATGCTTACATACACCTTTATATACATCTTTACATACATGCTTACATACACCTTTATATACATCTTTACATACATGCTTACATACACCTTTATATACATCTTTACATACATGCTTACATACACCTTTATATACATCTTTACATACATGCTCACATACACCTTTATATACATCTTCACATACATGCTCACATACACTTTTATATACATCTTTACATACATGCTTACATACACCTTTATATACGTACATCTTTACATACATGCTTGCATACACCTTTATATACGTACATCTTTACATACATGCTTATATACACCTTTATATACATCTTTACATACATGCTTACATACATCTTTATATACATGCTTACATACACCTTTATATACATCTTTACATACATGCTTACAAACATCTTTATATACATGCTTACATACACCTTTATATACATCTTTACATACATGCTTACATAGACCTTTATATACATCTTTACATACATGCTCACATACACCTTTATATACATCTTTACATACATGCTTACATACACCTTTATATACATCTTTACATACATGCTTACATACACCTTTATATACATCTTTACATACATGCTTACATAGACCTTTATATACATCTTTACATACATGCTCACATACATCTTTATATACATCTTTACATACATGCTTACATACACCTTTATATACATCTTTACATACATGCTTACGTACACCTTTATATACATCTTTACATACATGCTTACATACACCTTTATATACATCTTTACATACATGCTTAGTTACACCTTTATATACATCTTTACATACATGCTTACATACACCTTTATATACATCTTTACATACATGCTTACATACACCTTTATATACATCTTTACATACATGCTTACATACACCTTTATATACATCTTTACATACATGCTTACATACACCTTTATATACATCTTTACATACATGCTCACATACACCTTTATATACATCTTCACATACATGCTCACATACACTTTTATATACATCTTTACATACATGCTTACATACACCTTTATATACGTACATCTTTACATACATGCTTGCATACACCTTTATATACGTACATCTTTACATACATGCTTATATACACCTTTATATACATCTTTACATACATGCTTACATACATCTTTATATACATGCTTACATACACCTTTATATACATCTTTACATACATGCTTACAAACATCTTTATATACATGCTTACATACACCTTTATATACATCTTTACATACATGCTTACATAGACCTTTATATACATCTTTACATACATGCTCACATACACCTTTATATACATCTTTACATACATGCTTACATACACCTTTATATACATCTTTACATACATGCTTACATACACCTTTATATACATCTTTACATACATGCTTACATACATCTTTACATACATCTTTATATACATCTTTACATACATGCTCACATACACCTTTACATAAATGCTCACATACACCTTTATATACATCTTTACATACATGCTTACATACACCTTTATATACATCTTTACATACATGCTTACATACATACTCACATACACCTTTATATACATCTTTACATACATACATACATGCTCACATACACCTTTATATACATATTTACATACATGCTTACATACTCACATACACCTTTATATACATCTTTACATACATGCTCACATACACCTTTATATACATCTTTACATACATGCTTACATACACCTTTATATACATCTTTACATACATCTTTATATACATCTTTACATACATGCTTACATACACCTTTATATACATCTTTACATACATGCTTACATACACCTTTATATACATCTTTACATACATGCTTACATACACCTTTATATACATCTTTACATACATGCTCACATACACCTTTATATACATCTTTACATACATGCTCACATACATACTCACATACACCTTTATATACATCTTTACATACATGCTCACTTACACCTTTATATACATCTTTACATACATGCTTACATACACCTTTATATACATCTTTACATCCATGCTGACATACATGTTTATATACATGCTTACATACATCCACCATACATGCCCACATACACGTTTATATACATATTTACATACATGCTCGCATCCACTATACGTGCTCACATACATGTTTATATACATCTTTACATACATGCTTACATACACCTTTATATACATCTTTACATACATGCTCACTTACATACTCACATACACCTTTATATACATCTTTACATCACCTTTATATACATCTTTACATACACCTTTATATACATCTTTACATACGTACATGCTCACATACACCTTTATATACATCTTTACATACATGCTTACATACATTTTATATACATCTTTACATACACCTTTATATACATCTTTACATACGTACATGCTCACATACACCTTTATATACATCTTTACATACATCTTTATATACATCTTTACATACATGCTCACATACACCTTTACATAAATGCTCACATACACCTTTATATACATCTTTACATACATGCTTACATACACCTTTATATACATCTTTACATACATGCTTACATACATACTCACATACACCTTTATATACATCTTTACATACATACATACATACATGCTCACATACACCTTTATATACATCTTTATATACATATTTACATACATGCTTACATACTCACATACACCTTTATATACATCTTTACATACATGCTCACATACACCTTTATATACATCTTTACATACATGCTTACATACACCTTTATATACATCTTTACATACATCTTTATATACATCTTTACATACATGCTTACATACACCTTTATATACATCTTTACATACATGCTTACATACACCTTTATATACATCTTTACATACAGTACATGCTCACATACATCTTTACATACACGTTTACATACATTCAACATATATTATTACCCACATGCTTACATACAGGTGCATTTACATGTTTACATACATTCAACATATATTATTACCTACATGCTTACATACAGGTTTATATACATCTTTACATACATTCAACATATATTATTACCTACATGCTTACATACAGGTTCATTTACTTGTTTACATACATCCAACATACATCATTGCCTACATGCTCACATACAGGTTTATATACATCTTTACTTACATGCTTACATACATTCAACATATATTATTACCTACATGTTTATATACATCTCTACATACATCTAATGTATATATTTACCTGCATGCTCACATACAGGTTTATATACATCTTGACATGCTTTCTTGCATACATCAAGTGTACAGCTTTGCATGCATACTAACATACAGGTTGCATACATGCTTACATACATTCTAACATTAATGTTTCATATATGGTTACATACAATACATTCATACATGCTTACATATGTTAACATACATGTTGCATATATGCTGCATACATGCTAACATACATGTTTCACATGTAAGCATGTATGCAACATGTATGTAAGCATCTATGCAAAATTTATGGTAACATATGTAAGCATGTATGAATGTATTGTTAACATATATACATGCTCCATGCTTGATTACATAAATGCTGCAAATATCCTAACAAACATGTTGCATACATGCTTATATATGTTGCATACATGCTTACATACATGTTGCATACATACTTATACATGTTGCATACATACTTATACATGTTGCATACATGCTTACATACATGTTGCATACATACTTATACATGTTGCATACATACTTATACATGTTGCATACATGCTTACATACATGTTGCATACATACTTATACATGTTGCATACGTACTTATACATGTTGCATACATGCTTACATACATGTTGCATACATACTTATACATGTTGCATACATGCTTACATACATGTTGCATACATACTTATACATGTTGCATACATGCTTATATATGTTGCATACATGCTTACATACATGTTGCATACATGCTTACATACATGTTGCATACATACTTATACATGTTGCATACATGCTTACATACATGTTGCATACATACTTATACATGTTGCATACATGCTTACATACATGTTGCATACATACTTATACATGTTGCATACATGCTTACATACATGTTGCATACATACTTATACATGTTGCATACATGCTTATATATGTTGCATACATGCTTACATACATGTTGCATACATGCTTACATACATGTTACATACATACTTATACATGTTGCATACATGCTTACATACATGTTGCATACATACTTATACATGTTGCATACATGCTTACATACATGTTGCATACATACTTATACATGTTGCATACATGCTTACATACATGTTGCATACATACTTATACATGTTGCATACATTCTTACATACATGTTGCATACATACTTATACATGTTGCATACATACTTATACATGTTGCATACATGCTTACATACATGTTGCATACATACTTATACATGTTGCATACATGCTTATATATGTTAACATGCATTTTCATACATGCTACCATGCATGATTACATACATGTTGCATACATACTTATACATGTTGCATACATGCTTACATACATGTTGCATACATACTTATACATGTTGCATACATGCTTATATATGTTAACATGCATTTTCATACATGCTACCATGCATGATTATATACATGTTGCATACATACTTATACATGTTGCATACATGCTTACATACATGTTGCATACATACTTATACATGTTGCATACATGCTTACATACATGTTGCATACATACTTATACATGTTGCATACATGCTTACATACATGTTGCATACATACTTATACATGTTGCATACATGCTTACATACATGTTGCATACATACTTATACATGTTGCATACATTCTTACATACATGTTGCATACATGCTTATACATGTTGCATACATACTTATACATGTTGCATACATGCTTACATACATGTTGCATACATACTTATACATGTTGCATACATGCTTATATATGTTAACATGCATTTTCATACATGCTACCATGCATGATTACATACATGTTGCATACATGCTTACATACATGTTGCATACATACTTATACATGTTGCATACATGCTTACATACATGTTGCATACATACTTATACATGTTGCATACATTCTTACATACATGTTGCATACATACTTATACATGTTGCATACATGCTTATATATGTTAACATGCATTTTCATACATGCTACCATGCATGATTACATACATGTTGCA